>NW_017306291.1:576161-624150 GCF_000935625.1 Nanorana parkeri | reverse complement strand
TATACAGTATATATATACTTATCTCTTAATGTATATTCAAAATATATTCATATTCTTAAAATTGTAAATACTTCTCATAACGCAATTAAAATATAGGTTATATGAATTATACATTTGAAGTTATACATTCATTCATTATTAAGTTACGCATATACATAATATACAAGAATTAACTTATCTAGTATGTTTATCAATATACATGAATGTGAAATTTCATTTTAATGATATACTTGTGCGTTTTTGCTAGGCCTGGAAACCCTATTGCCACTTTTTCTGTGTAGCATGTATCTTATATAGTTTCTCTTCTCTTATTTTTTTCTGCAATTGTATTTCAGGAATTTTTGTGCCCTCAGATGTTGCTATATGAGCCGGATTCGCATTCATACATTTGTACCTAAAATGTTGAAATAATGTCAGTGTCCAGCAATATTCTCTCGCTCTATCTCCCTTTGTCTTTCTCTGCAATCCCCCCAATAAGATAAGATAAGATAAGATAGATAGATAGATAGATAGATAGATAGATAGATAGATAGATAGATAGATAAAGGCCTATAGTGTCTTTACAGAAAAGGTCTGTTTGCACTTCAATATATTTATATCTTTACCATATTTATAGAAAATATAATTTTGTAGTAGTAGCTATATTTGTATGTAATTGCCATATTTATAATGCAGTGAAATGGGAACTCTACTAAAACAAAAATAATAGACCTCATCCTCTACGATATTGACATTTTTCTTCTGTTTCTCCATTTTGTTCTTTTTTTTAAATGTCACACCAATAATTCCAATATTGTTTGCCGCTTTTGAAAGCCACTTTGCCGTTTTTATAACTGACATATAAATAGCAGCTTTAGCAATCGTGAGGAGAAAGTCCATGTGAAAATATAAGAAGCTGTGAAGCTAAACCACTTTGTAACCTCTTTATAAACAGACGCTGTACAAAGGTGGATGGATATGGGAAAGAAAGAAAGAAAGAAAGAAAGAAAGAAAGAAAGAAAGAAAGAAAGAAAGAAAGAATACATATATTGTGTTTGTATTTGGAAGAATGTCAGAAGATATCAGAAGAAAGCAATGATAAGGAGAGAGAAAGGCATAAAGAAAGAAGAAAATAAAGAAGTTAAATATTTCATGTATTTGTGTCTTTAGGAAGAGACCCAAACTAAAAGTTAAAACATATAGATAGATAGATAGATAGATAGATAGATAGATAGATAGATAGATAGATAGATAGATTGATGACTACATAGATAGATAGATAGATAGATAGATAGATAGATAGATAGATAGATAGATAGATAGATAGATAGATAGATAGACTGTATATATACACATGGACATGGCTAGTATGTCACTTTGGATTCAGTAGTTCATTCTGCAAGTACAAACCATACAGATGATAGGTGGAATACGACATTCATTCGAGTGAATCCACATGGTAACATGCTCTGGCAGGCCTCATTGTTTGTGTGCTGCCACTTTGCAGAGCTCTCATATGAAATAGCTTGTGTCTTTCTGGTGTGGTTAAACATGGCTGTCATTTCCTCTCATAGGAAGCCGTGGTTGTGCCTGTAAGTGAATAACGATGTACGTTCTAACTAGTGGGATCCTAGTGATCCATGTGCAGAGCTGTCACACCGAGCTATTTCTTGTAATATAGGTCACCTGACACTCCTATTTTTAGCCGCTCTCTTTGCGCACACATTGTGGATAATGACAATACTTGCGGATATTTAGTAAACATTCTGTCACATGTAGGAATGACTGTGCATTTATGGAAAGCCTGTTGTGCTGAAGGCAACGAAAGAGCGCCTCTTACAACAAGAACAAGGGGTCTACAGTTGTCTTTGCTGATTTAGTAACAGGTTACAAATCTGTCATGAGATGAAGTAAGATCGCTGTGAGGAAGGGAAGAATGAAACAATGTAGAAAGCAGTTTTCATTTTTAAATTCAGGCTGCTTTTAGTGAGTAATCTGCAGTGAAAATCAGCACCAGCGTGCCCTGGAAGCGTCGAGTCTTAAATCTATAACATGTCTAGCAACTATCCAGATATGTATGGTGATCCTGATGCTGGCTGCACTCCACCAATTTCTTTTAGATGTGGTCGGAATTTTTTATTATATGCAAAAGGATTTTCTTTCCATGTGTTTGCTGATTTATGGTCATAATAATTATTTTCCAGCCTGCCCAATTGTTTCCGTTTCACCTTGACTGCAAAAAAAAAAAAAAGAAATGAACCGAATGTGACCTAAAATTGCTCACACCGATTGTTTTGTAGATATGCTTGAAATTCTGCAATGATAATATTAACAATGACTGAAACATGTTGCTCTGTTAAACGAGCTGCACTAAATATGAAAATCTGACAGGGTAAAGGTGCCCATACACCTTACGGATATCGGCCGGATTTAATGTGCAACCGCATTTTCGTCCAATATTCGTAAGGTTGATGGGCAGTTTACAACCGCAAATAATGTACAATCGTACGACTTTTGTCTTTCCAGCAGGCTAGAAAACTTTGGTCGATCGTACGATTTTCGCAAGTTTGGTGGCGTTTCCGTATGTCGAAATCGAAACGATTAACACTGCTCATGCGCAAACGAAAATCTGTGCAGTTGATTAACGAAATTCGTCCAGGTGATCTCTGCTAAAGACTGCTAATTGAACTGTACAATGGTCAGGGCAGGATGGGGCCGCCGTACGGTTCGATCATCAGACGAAAATTATCCGATGATTGCAAGGAGTATGGGCACCTTAATTCACAAAAGGGTGAAGAGTTTGGAGAAGGCCGGAGAAGTAAACAATGTAGGACAAGATAGCTGAACTGGAAAGTGAGCTGAATTGGAGAATTTTTCCAAATCAGCTATGTTGTCCTGGATTGTTCACTTCTCCTGTCTTCTCCAAACTCTTCACCTTTTTGTGAATAACCCTGCACAGTATACTGTTTCAAATAATAATACTCATAATAAAAACCACAATTATAATATTATATATATGTATCCTATAATAATATAACTTTAATAAAATTATGAATTTCAATCAAATAACTACTGCAATGCAAAAGATAAAACTGCACCAGGGCCCGTTGGGCAAGTGGCCCAAACTATGGCAGCTCCCTACTCCCTATTAATGTTTAAATCATATTTAAAAAAACAACAAATGTAATAATATAAACGTCCTATAATACTATAACTTACAAATTGTAAAGAAAGAGGCTTGACTTAACTACTGCGGTATAAAGGGTAAACTTGCACCAGGGCCCATTGGGCCCTATGGCAGCAACTCCCTTTATTACTGTTCCAAATAAGAAGAAGAAGAAGAAGAAGAAGAAGAAGAAGAAGAAGAAGAAGAAGAAGAAGAAGAAGAAAAACAACAATTGTAATTATATAAATGTTCCATAATGATATAGTTTAGAAATTTAAATGAAAGAGACTTAATTTAACTACTGCAGTGTAAAGGGTAAAACTACAACTGGGTCCATTGAGGAAGTTGCCCCCAACTATGGCAGCTACTTCCTTTACGGAAGAGAACTTCAAGCAGAAACAAAATGAACCCTTGCAGCGGGGCTAGGGTGTAAAATAAAAAAGATATACTTACTTGATCCGTGGTCCCGCCTCACTGCTAGACAGGTCCGTCCCTGCAGCCTACTTCGGCGGTCCAATGACCTGTGAGTCACTGTATTAAACGGATAGGACGCCGAGGGACATTCCATCATGGAGCAGAGAGGGACAGAGGAGGCAGAGACCAGTATAGCAGTCAGGCAGGATTGAGGACCAGGTGAGTTTATCCTTTTTATTTTACACCCTAGACCAAAACGAGCAGGTAACCCTTGCAGTGCCGGGTTAGCCCCACCCTAACCCTTGCAGTGCAGGAGTAGCCCCACTGCAAGGGTTAATTGTTTTCTTTCTGCCTGGAGTTCTTCTTTAATGTTGTTTCACATAATAATAATATTAAAAAACAACAAGTGTAATATAAATGCCCTATAATAATATAGCTTATGAAATTTAAAGTGACGTTAAACCGTCAGATTTTTTAACATAAAACAATACTGTAATGTGTGCCTTACTGTAATCCATGGTTGTTTCCCTTTCCCCATGGTGTCTGTGTGTAGGTTTGCAACCTGAGCCAGCACTACAGGAAGAGGCAGTAAGCTGCAAAGGGAAGTTCTCCCCCAGCATGAGAAGACATGAGGATTTAAAAGGAAGAGCAGCAAAGAGAAGGGAAACTACCATGGATTACAGTAAGGCACACATTACAGTATTGGTTTATGTTAAAAAATCTGAGGGTTTATTGTCACTTTAATGAAAGAAGGTTGACTTAACTACTGCTGGGTAAAGGGTAAAACTGCACCAGGGCCTGTTGGGTAGGTGGCCCCAATTATGGCAGCTATGGCAGCTATGTATGAGTTGTGTGCTTACAATGCGTCCTTCACTTCCCACTTCCTTCACTTCCCTTTTTCCATCCGTTGTATGATGTTAGGTTTATAATAAAAAAATAAAACATTTATATCTCATGTTAGTTAAAATCAGAACTCCGGGGCTCAATCAGACCCAAGTTCTGTGATGTAAAGGAGCCTGTACAGGATTCCCTGCTTCATTCCTATAGGAAGTGTACAAAGCTGCAGGTGTACAGACAGGTACTGAGCACTCGATGAGAGGCTGCCACAAGCTGTATACAAGATAGATGAGAGACACATGAGGCTAACAAGCCTTAGCTTAGGGACAACAGCTCTCATTTATCTTTTGGGCAGCTACTGCTAGTTGCATTACACACACAGACAGACACACACAATTTACTGTTCCAAATTCTCCCATCAGTTTGGCTGAGCTACAAAAATCATTTATAATTTAGTCTACGGCCTTATCAATATTAATAATAACAAATTACACCTGACTTTTAATCCTATGTTTTTCAGGTTGGGCCAGATTCAGTTGTCTCTATACTTCATCATAAGGGCAGCGTCTGCTAGATGCATGATGCACAATACACATGTGTACACACACACACACAAACCAATGACTGTACGAATGTCTTAGATTAGTTTCAATGGGAAATAATGATAGTAACAATTATAGTAGTAATTATAATTATTAGTATTATTGTTATTATCATTACTGAAGGAATAATAATAATAATTATTATTATTATTATTACTACTATTATCAGCAAAAAGCATTAAAATATTAGCACATTTGGCATTCCATTTTACATTTCCCAGGTTAAATATAGGATTCACTATTTATTAAAGACAGTGAAGTCTATTTAAAATACTAAAGGAGAAGAGAACAATCAAAAACTTAGTGAATGAGTAAAATATATTCAGTTGAATACCTAATCATGTTTAATAACCTGCATCGGAGTCCGAACTTCAAACCTGCAGTTGATCCATAAGAAAACATATACTCAAATATAGAGCCTGATCCAATATTTGTTCTAGCAAAAAAAAATCCTTCCTGATCCCTGAAAGCAATTTTGTATTCCCTGGATCCTTAATGTTCTACTGTGTTAATTATTATAAACATTAATAGCCAATTTTATGTTGTGCAGTTAGAAGCACATCCTGTCTTTTCTAAGGAATGATAATAACAACAAAAGCTTGTCTGGCCTTTAATTCAAATCTTTTCAGGATGCATGTGATCCCCTGCTATAATCCAGACCATGTCAATTAAGAGAATGTAACAGACAGAATAAGAGTGACACTACGAAGACGAGATGAAGTGTGGGATGCAGATCACTGAATTTATAAATAAGGGAGTAAACTGCAACAAAGCAACAAGCGTTCTGGTGAACGTTCCTGGGAGATGTAGAGAATACACTGAACAATGGATCATCATGCAGACGTTGATGCCGCAGAATTGGAAATCCTGGCAGCGACAGAGGAGGAGCAATGGAGTGTCTGCTGCAGCACATCCTCCTGACAATAAGGCCCTAATCGAGCGTCATAATATACCAAGTAACACACGGCACACAACAAAGCAGGCAGGTTTTGCTTGTATCCTTGCGCATCCCCTTGTATGCTGTATAGTCGTATTGTTGTCCCTCCACAATCACAATAAGTGTTCTGTGTCTATGATGTACATTCGAATAATTCCTATACAAAATCATAACACTTTTGTTCCTATTCAGCAGTATAGGGGGCCTGGCAAGCTGCTCCACCGCCGCTGTGCAAAAGGCTTTGTCTCAGCCTTGCTTCCATTGCAGGCATTCAGCATGATCATTTGCCGCATTATAGGAGCTGATAGAAATGCAGCTATAGAACAGCGTCAAAACTAAACTCCCAGCCAAATGCTACATATGATCCTCGGCCCTGCAACATCGAGACACAAGTAGTCACAATTTTAATTTTACAGAAAAGGGGAAAAATGTGCCAACAAATGCTGGGAAAGTGCCAGCGCAGCCAAAAGGGATATTTCAACTATCAGTGGATTTTGTGGTCAGAGTCAGCCCCTGGCCTCCTAGATTTGTAAAGACCTATAAAGTAGAGAGGTGTTACGCACTTTAAAAATAAAGATGTTGACGCTCACCTTTGGGTGTTCCCACTCCTCCTCCATCCTCCATTCCTAGAAAATAAGGGGTTGATTTATTGAAGGCAAATAGGCTGTTCATGTTGTAAGGGAATTTGCACTTTGCGGGGGAAGTTTCCCTTAGCTTAGTGAATGAGGTGAAACTTCACTTTGCAAAGAATACTCAATCATGTGCAAGGAAAAATAAAAAATAAAGTATTTTTTCTTAAACATAGTTACACAGTATTTGAGGTTGAATAAAGACACATGCCATCAAGTTCAACCTTTATGTGTAAGTGTGTGCGTAGTGCGTGCATGTGTGTATATGAGTCCCCGTGTGGTCCTAGGTTTTTAAGAGTACCTGTACCCCTGTATGTTGAAAACCAGTACCCTGAAGTTGAAAAACAGTCATTGTAAGTAAAAGTAAGAAATATTTGTTTAACTAATGAATGTAAGATGAATTCATATCAGCATGCAGAGCTCTTGAGTACATCTTACGAGTACATCTTGGTATCCCTGAGAAATACAGTCTACAAACAAATTCCTCTTAGGCGTATCTGTATACAGCACAGATACACCTATCCAACCCAAGACTGGAATATATATTTTGAGTGTGGGTTGAGAGCTTTATTTGTCTAAAGCATAACACTGTTACTGGACGTAAACACTAACTGAATGCCACCTAATTTGCTAAAGCACTGTCTATTAGAAACTCTTTACCATTTTTTAAATAAAAGTATTTGATTTCACTCTTTTTTTTTATTCTTTGTTGCTTCTTAGCGCTGCCAATCACCTGTGGCCTTTTTACAGCCATGTCCTGTCTGCATACACTTCAGCAATGGCTATATGGCATTTTCCAGGTGACAAAAATGGTCCATAATTATTATGTTGTAAAGCGCTGCACAAACTGTTAGCGCTATATAATTTCTGTATATTAATAATAATAATAGTATGTGTATTGTAGTCTTCATCATAAGATCATGTGACGGGGACGCATGGAGCACAATTTAGAGACAGGGAAAGACTGTTGTCAGCCTATACCAGGAGTTTCTGAACAATGACTTTCATTGTCAGAGGATATTGTTTTATTGAAAGCCCCACATTTAAAAAGATTCAAATGATTTTTAAAATGACATTAACATGTAAAAATGTGATTTTAGTGATTGGCTTTACATTTTGACCACACACTCTAGCTCCGCCCAATAGTTTCCTATTGTCCGGCGGCTCTGCTGCCGTAAAAAAAAACGGGAAAAAAACTCTCCCGGGCGCTAAACTAGCAATGCTAGTTTACTATTGGCTATTGCACATTGAAATAGCCAATAGGAATGTAGCAATGCATTACAATGGGAAAATTTTTATCCTGGGGCCGAAGCTAGCCGAAGGATCGGCCGAAGCTACGGCTAGATCCTTCGGAAGCTTTGTGAATAGACCCCATTATTGTAAGGCACTACACCTTGTGTGGTGCATCATGGTGCCATTGATTTAGAGCAGTGGTTCTCAACCTGTGGGTTGCGATCCAAAAGAGGCTCATCAGCCTCCTCCTAGCACAACAGTGTCAGTTCTCACACCGCACCACCAGATGTCGCTGCAGCAGTCGTGGCCGTGGAGGAGTAGAGACCAGGCAAGTGTTTCTTTTCTACATTTAGCCCTGCTTCGGCCAAGCAGAGTTAAATGTACAGCGGGGGGAGCCGGTCAAGTGATTTCGGAAGCCTTTTGTTCCCTCCCAACCCCCCATGGTAGTCCCCTTCCACCTCCCCGCAGCCGGCTGCCTCCCTCCGCTCTGTGGTTTTCGGGGTCCCTGACTCTTCTGACCAGTGCAAACTAGTTCAGGATAGAGGACTTCCGTTCTACAGTCTGCTCTGCGTTAACAGTGAGACGGGAACGCTGTACACACAGCCGTCCCGTCTCAGCTGTCACAGGAGTTCCAGCACAATGCTGTGCTAGAACTCCGGTATTGGAAGTGACAGGTTCAATAAGCAGAACCTGTCGCCTCCAAATGCTTTCACACAGGGGTTTGTTAGCTCCTGTGTGATAGCAATAAAGTAAAAAGTGAAAAAAGTAAATAAGATAAATAAAAATTAAAAATAAAATAAAAAATTATTATAATATCATTA
Source organism: Nanorana parkeri (assembly GCF_000935625.1). Taxonomy (NCBI): domain Eukaryota; kingdom Metazoa; phylum Chordata; class Amphibia; order Anura; family Dicroglossidae; genus Nanorana; species Nanorana parkeri. The sequence continues at coordinate 615,532 of NW_017306291.1, read as the reverse complement.
TAATCATAATTACATTGAAAAAATAATAATAATTTTACCGTTGGGGGTCACCAAAACTTGACAAATGTTACCATGGGATCCCGGCCCTAGAATGGTTGAGAACCACTGATTTAGAGGTTTACTAAGTGCCAAAGGATCTGTGTGTTGTGGAGTGCTGAAAAAAAAATTGCAGATCTGGTTTTTGGTCCATTGCAATGTATGGTAACATGCAAAACACTACATGGCCACTTGTGTGTGTCACCTGATGCCACAATGGACCACAATGGGTCAGTCTCAGATCCAGAAAAAGAATAAAAACTAAAGCCAAACACAGAGTGAATTTGAGGAGGCTCTTGAGAAACTGTCCGAAATTCACTCCATGGGTGGCCCTGCCGGCACCCACTTGCCCGACATCCTTCTAACAGAAAATTGAAGAAGCTGGGTGGAAAATTCTCAGCCAACTAAGAATGTACTGTTCATGCATTCTGACATCAACAGGCGTCGTTTTCAGAAGACAATAGCCGCAGTGGGAGATTGATCCATCCACACTATTTAGTGGAGATGGTGGAATCTGTTTTCTTTGTTCAGCCCATAGGCTTAACTATACAATTCTATTTGTGTACAGCCAGCTTAATTTTAGTTGCACAATACTTGTATATATTTAGTACAGGCACACAATTATCACCTGTCAGTTTTAGGGAATGATAGCCTTGCCAATATTTTTGAGAATTTACTTTTACATACAAAATACGGCACAACTTTTTTTTTTTACAGAATCTAAATGTATTGGTATATAAAAGCATACAAAAGAGAAAAAACAAAGCAATGTAAAACAAACATAGCTTAAATCAAACACTTCCAAAATCCTGCCCCCTGATTCGAAGACCTTATTCCAAGAATCAATGCATTAATAGCAACTTACTCCTTACTCCTTATGATCAAAAAGACATATTAGGAAAACCACAGAGTTTGCTAGCCCTGGATTTTGAGGTTGCCCACATAGGGCAATTTCAAAAAGTGTGGGGGGAGTTGCCAACCCAAAATTGAAGAGGAAATACAACTTGGATATACAAATTCAACTGACCTGTAGAATAAAGCCTTTAGAAAATTAACTTTCAGTCACAAAAACTAGGAACTATCACATTAAAATACTGCATGTGTTTCACTATAGTGAATTAACTGTAAAGAGAGGGATCGCATTTTGGTTGGATGTCGCTCATACACAACCTCTTGGTGCCAGGCATACATATTTATGGACTCTTATTTGATGTCTGCTTTTATTTAATTGCTTCAGACAATCGAATAAATATTAAAAATTCTACACAAAAACTTTCATTAGCTTGGAATGGATCTAGGAGTGGTTGGTAATATGCAAATGAACCAATCTCTCAATCTAGGCAGACAGAATAATCTGGGCGATGCTAGGTTCCTAAAATACCCTGGGCACTACTGGGCAGTTCAGTGGGAATGTTGGGGAGCTTGTAGCATACAATAACAATAAGTGAGAGAGTCTTTTTCTCATCTCCCTCCCTTCTCCTTTCGGTCTCCCTTACCCTTTGGTCCATTTCCATTTTCTAATGCCCTAATTAAGATGCATAGATAGAAGCTGTTACTTAGATTTGTCTTTCACTGGCATTCATTTGGATGAGAACTAGTTTAATATATTTTATCAATTATTCCAAAACAGTTTTAATTGTATTTTTTATAAATGTGATTATATGAGTTTAAAAAATCAATGTATTATCTTTGCTTGTAAGCAATAAGAATGTATGACACCAAGTTCAACAGAGATGTGTTTGTCTACAGGTCCATTTACAGGGATGTCAACCGGGAACATTTAGTTTAGGTCCCAGGGCACTTGCTTCCCTAGCAATGCACCTGGTTGTATGTGCAATGGAAGTCAGTGGGAAGAAGGAAAGCTCCTATTTTTTCAACAAAGTTGATGTTTTTCCCTGATTCAGACCAGCTCAGGTATGGCATTCTGAGAAAAAGGAGAGACTGCCGCAGCTTTTACTTTTTAAAATACTGTGACATATGTATGAGCATTAGGTCCATGGGGACTCTTTAATTTAATGCACAGCTGGACTTGTGCAGCAGTGCTGGCGGTGATCTCTTTGACATGATCCTTTAGTGTTCTTGGTTATAACAACCACCTAATCAACAAACTGCAACAGTTTAGCTTAAGAAATCCTGTTATCAAACCTGGGTGATTCAAACTGGGAACATAATGAAAATTATACATAAAAAACTGCACTGAAATTATCAATAGGTCCAGAGATATAGGCAGCTGAAGTTATATGCAAATTTTGAATCTAGCTAAAAAGAGTTGAGCTTGATCTGGGCTTTCTTCGATGTTTCGGGTCATTCTGGAGATCCTTTATTATGATGGGCGGCATTATTGACCAATGGGGTTTTAATTCTGCTTCTTTTCACAAGTCTTTCTCCAATGGTGTACATCAAATGTTCAATTTGAATTGCCCAGTTTGGTGAACATTCCAATTCTACTTCCCAGCTGTGTGGTCATGTCCGGTCCACCTCTTCTTCTATAACCATCAATAGCTGTGTAACGAAGCACTAGCCGAGTATCGCGAATACAGATATGCAGCATATTGATCTGTTGTCTTGTCTAGGATGCTGCCAGCACTTGAGAAACACAACCCATCGGTGACACATAAAAACAAAGAAGACAGATACGGATTTAGCATGCAGACACCACCGGGCTCATTTTCTTTTTACATTACCTTGCCGTCTCAGAACGTGGAGCAGTGTAAGTGCTTATTTGCATGTAATTACCCGAATTCCTGGCTGTATTACCAGCGCTATGCAGTTAGCTCTAATAAGCTAAAGCAGATTGTTGAAGCTTCTGAGATAAGATTCAGCTCATAGAGAACTGTGTGCACACCAAAATTTAAATACAGAAGAGAGAATTCATAAACTGCATTAATTAGTGAATCTTATGAATTCACCCCGGCTAATATTTCCCAATGCGTCCCCGATGAAGATGAAAACTACAACTGCCTGCAGTCATTTGAAAAAGGAATTATTACTAATGGAAGGAAAGACTTCCTGTCACTATTTAATAGCTTATTTACCAATCGGCTTGAGGTCATTTATGAAATTGTCCAGCGAGATCCGATCAAATTTTAGACATAAAGTAGTATTAAACTCTCAACTGTTTTTTCCATAATGAATTCAGATCAAACAAATATACCTTGCCCAGCACAGCATTTCTTTACATTTTGCCATAAGGGACAGAGCAGTCTCCAGCAACTGTTTTGGAGAAGATAAAGTGGGGAGCAGGGGAGTCCCTTGCCTTGCTGTGTCTGTGCAGTTTTAGAGACACACAGAGCTTACCAGCACACACAAGGGTGGCTCCATAGGACCCTGCAAGGGAATGTAAACACCCTAAAACAGAATATCAGGGCCACTGCTCAGGGGACCGGCTGACTCTGCAGGAAACTAAAACTTTAAACATCAAAAAGCAGCATCTATTGTAAGTGAAGTGATTAAATCAGTTAATTTGAAATTGCTTAAAAACTGTTTGACTTTTATATCACTTTAACTCTTTCCATAGAAACATCGGTCCTGAGTCTCAGCTGAATATCTTTCAGTGCCAACTTTGGGACATATTTTCTACGCGGTATCCATACATCCCGCAGTGTACTGGATAAGTCAAGTGACATTAGCCAGGGCAGTAGTAGAGCGGCTGAGCCATAGTTTAATCCATTCCCGACAGCAATCTGTAGACTGATGTTCTCATGCACAATGAGAAAACATTAATCTACATTGAATTTTAGATCTAGGAGTGCACACTTGTGTGGTTGTCAATCATGTGATCACCCTGACAGCCAATCTTGGTGATCACATGAGGCATGCTTGCACAGAAACCTTTTGGCTCCATCTGTCACAGTGCCTTGCACTGAGACACAGTGACAGCTGTATCTGCCAATCAGTAGTTATCATGGTGCATTACTGTATGCTAAATAAATCCATCTGAAAAGTTTTGTAAATTAATAAAAAGCAGTTTTTCAACCTTTTTGTACATTTGTCATAATAAAAAATATGAGCAGGGAATGTGATAAATAAGTGTACCAAATAAAAGCTTTATATGTCCTTAAAAATGTAAAAATTATTTAGGTAGGCAAATTAGTTATAGGGGATGATTTATAAATCATTCACCCAGCCACATGCTGGCTGAATGCTGCATGTACAGCATTCTCACCACTACATGGAGCTGAGAATTTCCTATGCTCCTGGGCTCCATCTAGTGACGGGAATGCCATGTGAACAGAATTCGGCCAGCGTATGGCTGGGTGGATGTTCCCCATAGAGTTAATTGCCACATACTGACAGTCAATTGACAGTGAAGTTAGTCGACACATACTGATGCTGCTAAATCTGCACTGGGCATTTAGGCCTAAAAGACCTCCAGTCATGAAAGGACTAAAGAGTATCTATCACTAAAGCTGGCCATACACTGTAATGTTTTCTTCATTCAAACCATGGGCTGAACGAAGAGAATATTACAAATTCCTCCATTAACACTTAAGAACCTTGATTGAGGAATCTCCTGCTGTTTGCATTGTATTCTGATGAAGGGGGTCAGCCGCTGTCAAAATACCTGAACAGAGTTGTCAGCTCATTGGCTGCTGGCTATGTTTGTTCGAAGATTTTCTGACCGGCTCCTTCGAACCAGACGAAATTTGTATAGTGTATGGCTAGCTTTAGTAATATACCTGTGTGAAAAGCCTCTAGGGGGAATGAAGTCTCCTACCTAAGACCTGTATTTATTATTTGATAAGAAGAAAGGTCCCTTCTGAATCTTTGCATACAGGTGTTTTGCTTTCCTTTAACGTTTCTATCAGAAAAGAGGGGCTTTGGTAGGAGAGATGAGGGAGTTAGATGAAAGCCAATGTATAACATTGGGGTTAATGAGGGATATCCTAAAATAGACCCCAGACTCTCAAATGAGATTCAAGCCATCTGATCCTTTGTACAAAGTAACTATGAAAACATTTGGAATAGATTAAAGGAGAACTATGGGGTCAGGGCTTTTCCCCATAGTTCTCCTAGGGTAACGGGAGGACAAAAACTAGCATCCTCCCGTTACCGTAAGCTCAGAAATTCAAGTCGTCTATGGCCAACTTAAGATACTTGAAAGAGACAGGTCTTTTCTAACCTGTAATATTGGTGTCGCATCTGATTATCATAAGTGACACCTCATAATCAGACATGAGGATTAATTGCTGTATAAAATTCTCGATGGAAGTGTCTGAGGGCAGAATTGTCCGACATAGGCAGGCTTTACTATGGAGGATGATTTATTGCAACACCGCTACTTCTTTTATCCTATGATCATTTCCTCCTAAAAAAACTCCAATTCACAAACATAAATGTCGCCCAGATGTGTAATCTTTATTTTTTCACAAGATATTAGTAATCTGTAGAAAGTTATTTTCCCATAAACCATTGCATTATCTTGTGAAGTATTATCACCAACTCAAAGGTCTTCTTTTCCTTCTACGTAGACAGCTCTAGAAACCCCCAGTTGTCCCCATCCTGAGATAGTGATATTGTAAGGTGTGAAAACCTGTGTGCTAATCTTTGTGAATTGACTTTTACATTAAACATTTTATAAGTACATTATTATTTATTATTAACATTAATTAAAAAAAAAACATTAACAGTATTAACAATATAATAGCACTCGTGGTGTTACAATACCGCTACTGACAGAGCCGACTTTATAGAGCATGTTATGAATGTTTGTGAATGATCATAGTCATTATTCCTACCATCCAATCAGATTAGCTGTTTCATTGTGTCATACTTGAAAGGCAAAATCTAAATGGTTTCTGTAAGTTTACAAAGACTGTGAGCCAGTCCTTCCTATAGAAGCTTTCATTGAAAAAAAAGATTATTGGGTAGGTAGAAAAAGAACACGTGTCTATCATGTTCAACCTTGTTTAAAAAAAACAAAGGATCTAGTTGACCCCTGCCTATAAAACCCCAACTGATCAGCAGAAAGCACAACATGTCTTCATTAGCTAAGGCAATTTGCCAGATCTGGAGAAAAAAATATATTCCTAACACCAAAAAATGGCAAACAAGACAATGCTTTATAGTATCTTTATAAATGTGAGATTGACTCTGTGCACGTGACCATCTGCAAATCCATTTCGCCAACCATCACATCTTTTTGTCTTTTTTTTTACAAAAATATAACTTATAATATTTGCACCATTTTGATAAAAAATCTGACAGTAAAACAGATTCTGCTGCTGATACAATAACAGCGATGACTGTGTTGTGCCACAACCATTATTGCTAGAGCTGGAATGTGTAGTATTTATTGGCGGTTAAACAGTATCTGTCACTTTATTGTGTCAATTGCCGTTCATTAATTACAGTTCCTTTATAACACAAGCTGAATTACTTATAGAATAGGTCCTACATTCTATAATACATACCTCAAAAAAAAAAAAACCCAGAGAATTAAAGTTGTTAAAATGAACAATACAGAAATATATGTAAAAAATAAGTCAAGGCAACTGGACTTGCTGTATTTTTCTTGAAGACATTTCACTGGTTATCCAACCAGCTTTCTCAATTCAGAATGACTTGTACAAAAAAATTATCTGGGAATAAATATGGTGAATGTAATACAGAAATATATCGACAGAATCATCCTATATTGCTACTTAGGGCCTGATGTATAAAATGGTATTATCAGAATCCTTGTTTCATTTTCAAGGCACAGACTTTAGAATTGATGTGGAAGCCGGACGCTTCCCGTGGGCAGTAAATAATTTTTTCACATAAATAATTCTTTCCATTCGCTATAAATAATCATTTTCATTCACCGGTATACAGATTTGTATCCGATACCACTTAAAATCTAATATTAAGATTTAGATCCCCCTTCCTTTTAGATTGTAAGCCCTCACGGGCAGGGCCCTCCTTACCATCTTGTCTTGAATTGTATTGTGATTGTAATGTCTTCCTTATATTGTAAAGCGCTGTGCAAACTGTTGGCGCTATATAAATCCTGTATAATAATAATACATTTAATATTTAAAGGTTTTCCAAAGGAGAGCAGATTAGTTCACGCACATACACCTATTTCTTCACCAACCTGGCCTGATTTTTAGCACGTCTTTAGGGGGCCTGTACGGCAGATTTTACATCTTATCCATCCAATCCAATAAATGTCTTTGAAGCTGAAAAGTCTGTATTTGCGGATATACTGATTGTGCCTAACATGCAGAATTTCAAGGACCTCGACGTTCCAAAGGAAAGGAATTTTTCTAATGTGTTTGTATATATTTTTTCTAACTGAATCAATAAATGTTTGGCCTTCATAAATGGATCATTACCCATACATGCCAAAATATTCTGGTAAGGAAAGTGAAAGTATATGTAAACCCAATCACTAAAATCTCATATAAAATGTATCACGATAAAGTCATTTCAAAAGTGATTCTTAATATCTTTATTGCTGCATTTCATTAAACTAATACCTGGTGATTCAGCCATTAAAGTCCTTGTGGGGGCACTTTCTGTTATAAAGTGACAACGCATTGTCCCTGTCTTCCAAATCTCCTCCTGAGTCATTGCCCTGCCACACGCTCTCGCACTGGAGATTTCAAATGGCCATGCCAATTCACATTGCACAGGCATCGTCTGCTTTTATCACCATCAGGAAACCCGCCCTGCGAAATGACATTGCAGGAGCGAGTGTACATAAACAGGAAGTGGCAGCAAAGAGGGCAGATGAGATCAGCAGTACTGAGATGCAACAAACATTGAACAAAAACAGAGAAAACAGTATTTTCATAATAAAGAAAAGACAATTATTTATGATACACAGGGGAGAATTTATCAAAACTGGAGCAAACGGAATCTGGAGCAGTTGCCAATGGCAAGCAATCAGCTTCTCTCTTCAGTTTGCTCAGGTAAGATTTGAAAATGAGAGAGAGAAGCTGATTGGGTGCAGTGCAAATCTGCTCAAGATTTTGTCTGCTCCCATTTTGATAAATTCCCCCACAGTGATTTACCCAACTAAAGATTTGGGGTTAATTTTAGGTTTACTTAAATTTTTTTTTTTTTTTTAGCAAAACCTTTACTTGCTTTGGCCAAAATATAATAGTGGTTACAATAGGAGACTACTTGAATGATTGTATATTATGAAAGTGAGTGTGGCATCTTATGTAACATTTATACTCAAGTTTCTCATACTGAGTTCTCTATCAATGACCATCAATTTGTCACAGAATTATTATACGAATAATAGCCTATGAAAGGCCAAAAATCCACATTTTAGCTTTATTCTACACCAACATTATGGGAAGTATTATAGCAGATATTCATCAAGGTACCTAAATAATGTTATCCAATGAGGGATACCCCCATAACTTGCATTTCATGATATATTAAAGCCTCTGATTTATACAAGGACATTATGAATGTGTATTAGAGCTTAATGAAATTATTTACATAATGCCTTAATTATTGGCATTTTTCTTTATACACATCGATCATGAACCGGTTACTTGATATGCATTCAGCTACGCAATGATAGTATATTGATTGAAAAAGGCCAAAAAATAAACAAAAGGAACAATCATAACAGTGATGTAATTGTTGTGTTTGTAAATTGGTTGGATTTTTATCCTTGACCTTTCCAATTATGTTAAAAAAAAATAAAAATGGTCTCATTAGCTTTTGCTTTTTATTTTTTTGTCATACTTGCTAACATTTTTATTATTATTATTATTATTATACTGGATTTATATAGTGCCACCACAGTGCTTTACAACATATGGGTAGACAGTACAATTACAATGCAATACCATACAAACAGAATAGAAGTACTCTGCTCGTGAGAGCTTACAATCTACAAGCAAGGAAATACACATTAGACATTTAATAAAGAACTTCCAATCAATCTTAGATAATATTTGATAAATTACATTTTACATTTTCCTTAAAAGGATTTTTTTTTAAAGTGTGTAGGACATGCTTGGATAAACTCATATTTTCTGTCTTGTGCATCAGCATCCAGATTAATGTCAATGTAAGACATTTAAATATTTATATACAGTGTAAGTAACAGGAGCTCCTTACTCCATGCCGATTTCTATTGTAGATTTCAATAAAGGGTGCTAAAACCGAAGAATATTTACTGAGCTAAGTGATTATTCTCCAAGCAAAGGGAACAGGCTCTACTACTTCAGTAAATCCAAGGAGGAAAGAGATAGGGACAGAACCGGATTCCCTCATAGCAGGAGTTTAAAAATGAGCCATTTCTACATTGTGTCTTGTATTTCTATGGGACAAATTGATTTTGAAGTGATTGAGTGCCTCAAACAAATATGATGGTTCAGAATAAATGTGACTTATTCAGCAAATCATCTTACTGTATGTATCAAATAGATAGTGCTGGAACACGGTTCATAAATTAGATGTAGCCTGTCACCATACAAACTAAAATTACAATGTAGAAAAATATTTTGGGCGCCATCACAAGGGGGCTAAGCGCTGCAGTTGATTTACTAAAGCAATGGGAAATGTTTCTTTTTCAAAGTCATAGTGGTATTCATTTACTAAAGGAATAGAGACTGGTCAGTTGGCAAAGTATATGTCCACTGAGCTTATTTCACAAGGTGAAGCTGCACTTACCTTAAATACCAGTGATATGCAAGGGATTCTTTTTAAAAAGGATTCTTCTCTTGGATATTAGTGAAAAAGCAAAGTGAATGCAGCTTCATCTTATTTACTGAACACAGGGATCATTTAATTTGCAAAGTTACCAGTTACTATTCCTTTAGTGCAATAACCCCATTGAAACTGCATTTACCACAATCAACCAATTCAATCACATGCAAGGAAGAAATCCTGTTTTCTTTCATTTTTAAAAAATTTCCCCTGCATATCCCCTTGCATATTCCCTCGCATATTCCCCTGCATATTCCCTCGCATATTCCCCTGCATATCCCCTTGCATATTCCCTCGCATATTCCCCTGCATATTCCCTCGCATATTCCCCTGCATATTCCCTCGCATATTCCCCCGCATATTCCCTTGCATATTCCCTCGCATATTGCCTCGCACATTCCCCTGCATATTCCCTCGCATATTCCCCTGCATATTCCCCTGCATATTCCCTCGCATATGCCCTCGCATATTCCCTCGCATATTCCCCTGCATATTCCCCTGCATATTCCCTCGCATATTCCCTCGCATATTTCCTCGCATATTCCCTCGCATATTCCCCTGCATATTCCCTCGCATATTCCCTCGCATATTCCCCTGCATATTCCCTCGCATATTCCCTCGCATATTCCCCTGCATATTCCCTCGCATATTCCCTTGCATATTCCCCTGCATATTCCCCTGCATATTCCCTCGCATATTCCCCTGCATATTCCCCTGCATATTCCCTCGCATATTCCCCTGCATATTCCCTCGCATATTCCCCTGCATATTCCCTCGCATATTCCCTCGCATATTCCCTTGCATATTCCCTCGCATATTCCCTCGCATATTCCCCTGCATATTCCCTCGCATATTCCCTCGCATATTCTATTCCCCTGCATATTGGATATTAAAAGTGATCATTGCTCTACTGTATTCACTAAGCCAAGTAAATATTCTCTATGCAAAGTGAACATTCGCTACTACTTTAGTAATCAATCAGACTCATTAAACAGGAGAAAAGGACAACGCTGGACTTGCTCATAGCCAGCAATCGGAATTCCTGTTTTATATTTCCATAAAACAAAATATAAAACGGGATTGGTTACTATTGGCTATATCTCCAATTGTGTGGCCATTCTTTTTTGTTTTGCATCCAGGTTAATTATTCTGACAGTGTCCAGCAGCATCCTGGAATGGAGCAGCTTCAATGCAATATTGGCTATTAGCAGTTATATTTTCCACAGCTGATTATGGCACAAAGGCGCCATGAATTTTAAAAGTGTGATTTCTCCGGTGTTTCAGTTTGCTCCCTGGTGCAGCGACCTTGCCTCGCAGGTGATAGATTATAGTAACCTATACTGTGATGTGTACATTATTAACCATATTGAGTATGTAACATTTTAATTATAGACGGCACTATGGAAATAGCATAGAGGCTTTTGTTTTGATCCCTCTGCGTTCTCCCTCTGGAGAATTGACACATTATCCTCTTTCATAAGAAAAAACGTATTCCATATATGTGAAAAGCACCTTTGAGCATGCAGAGTAAAACACATAGGGATCTGCCTAGCTGCTTTTCACTGCGAGCAGAACAGCTGGTTTACATCTCTTTGTTTGCTTTATTGGAAATGCTGGAATGCCATTTGATAAGATAAATTTCTGCTGCAACATTTTGTTGATCTAATACATTTCTATTCTTTCTCTGCCCATGCAGCGTTCACTTCTGCAGAAACTGAACTTAAGATGATGGTGTCGATTGTTGCAAAATTATCCCGGTGCTATTTTTCTTTTTTTCCTCTTTAGCAATTACTAAGTAGAAATCAGCTGCTGGATATAATTGGAATGGATATATTGAGCGTTCTGCGTGTCTGCGCTGCTCTCAGACTAATCTCGGCTGGGCTTTATGAGAAGGGATGGGGAATAGCTGAAATGGCTGAGATACTAAAAGCCCAAATGAGATATCGGGCTGTTCAGTGTCACAGCTCCATTACAAATTGCAAATCAAATGAGGGCAAAATGTGTTTTAAGCTGTGAATGTGTGCCATGCGTGCCACACCTAAGGAGGGCAGTTTCATTTTTTTTTTTCTTCCAGTATCTAAACTCAAGATCATACCGTTCAAATTGCTTGATAGAATTTATTACACGCCAGCCAGACTAGGAGTTATTTACAGACATGTATCTGCTTCCTGTTTTTTTATTTGTGGTCGCCCATGCGGACTTTAGAAATATTTTTGGGGGATTGTCAGGGAGTCTCAGTTTTTTGGACGACAGTTGATCATTTTATCTCAGGGATCATGAACTTGGAGCTCCCTATGGGTATGTCTGTGTCCCTTTTGGGCCTTACAGAACTGGTTGCTCTGACTAATGCATCCAGGATGTTGTTGGGTATTTTGTTATTTTACATCAGGAAACTTATTGTTCTTCATTGGAAGAAAGGCGATGCACCTACTCCAACGCTCTGGAAGGGCATGGTGAATGCTTCTCTTGCTTTGTACAGGGCTAACTTTGCTCGTAGAAAGTGCCCCAGGAAGTTCGATAGGATATGGGGTTGTTGGCTAAGTTCTATGGATTCTAATGACTAATATGGTATGCTCATGCGTACTAAGCTCACTGGGGGATCTCTACGTTTAGAATTTTATTTCACCAGCAGGTTCCTTCTATTTTTCTACTCTTGGTGTGACATTGAAGTAACATGCTCTCCTGCTTAAGTTAGGCCCAGTCCTCCGAAATGTGAGGCATTGGGGTGGGTTGGCTATTTCTGACTTAATTCTTGCTGTCCTATGTAACTAAGCATCTGCCCCTTTTTTCGGTGATTGTATACTTTGTTGTATGCTGTTTTTACATTTTTTTATTAATAAAAATAATTTTTATAAAAAAATTAATATATTACAGCTTACCAGTCCTTTAGATGTGGTGGCTGCATTCGTTTACTTTTTTCAGGCTTTTTTTTGTTTATTTTTACGTGGTGATTCTACCAGTAACACACTTCATGTCCTAGGGTAAAAACGCTCACTTACTGTGTTGTATCTATGAAGGAGCAGTGACCCTAAAGCAATCACCCTAAAACAGGCCTGAAAAAAGAAAAGAAATGCAGCCACCATCTAAGGACTGGTAACCCGCCATTAATTACCTGCAGCAGGTCTCCAGTCTCCAATCACACCTGTACAATGTTTAAATACTTGGACCACCTCCTGTAGTACATCCACTGACTCTGACAATCTCCTGTAGCATTACATATATTGCTGTCCCTCCTAGGGATGTCAGGGGCTGCAGTTTAGGTCCCTATATCTAGTAGGTTGGCCACCACTGGACTAGACCAAAGTGTACAAGGCAGGTCGGGCTCATTCCTTCTGACTGCTCCTTTAGCACAAGTCAAGTAAACAAATATTAATACAGACTATATTGGTCTCACATGGTCTGTGTGGCTCTCATTTGGAACACAAATCTTAGTTTGCTATGAGAATCAACAGAACCCAACAAAATTAATGTAATTTGTAATATCCCGGGGATCACAAATATCCATTATGGGACCTAATTCAGGGACCTTAGTAAAGACTGAAGATTCCCAGCGATTCTTCATGTGATAATTCAATCTCTGGGGCTGAAGAGATAGAGAAAGATGACACCATTCGGAAAAATTCCTAAGGAACTTCGTTCATGCACCAGCCCATTGCTTAAATATTTGCTCTCATTTAGTCACAATAAGATATGGAATGTTTTGGGTCTGTGCAGGGTCCCCTGCATGAGACCCCTGTCACCTGATAAAGGGGGCCCTGTGTGGCCTGAAAACACTGTATACCTTATAGCTAAGTAAATAAGACATTGGAATGATATCTTGGTGCACAGATGAGGCCCTTAATTCCAGTTCAGACCTGTCCTGCTGATTGCCCGGCATAAATTGTACGTGAGTATGAAAATCGTATTTTTGTATCACAGTTTATGTTCTAAGTGCAGAAGTTCATAGGCTTGACATATGATCTGCCACAATTCAAGCCCCAGATGGCCTTGCAAGCACCACCCAGCTCCAAAAAAGTCAGTTTAAAAATTAACTGAGCTGGATGGAAGATTATTGCTCAAAAAGTGACAGCATCCTCTCAGATTAGGCAGCCGTGGGTGCGGTGGCTGCCGAATACAATAGCTGGCAATGGAGATGCTGCCATCCACGCTGTTTAGCATGGATGGGGGAATTGATTTATTTTCTCTTGTTCAGCCCACAGGATAAATTAAAAGAATCTAGATATGTATTTTGCATTATGTAAAATCCCCTATCTGATAACAAAAAAAATAAACAAAGGACTCAAGTACTATTTGTATAAATAAATACAAATACTATGAAAATGACATTTTCTCAGCCAAATTTTTTGAGTGTTTTTTTAATGCAAATCAGCTTTTAGGAAATAATATGAGTGTGTTATTTTTCCAGTAATTAGGTTTACAGTGCTCTGCTCACTGAATGAGTCATACATTTACAGAACAATCATTTTCTGTGCTCAGTGGAATTTTGCGGGCTATCAGTAACTTGCATGAGAAAACTAAGGGGTCTATTCACAAAGCTGCGGAAGGATCTAGCCGTAGCTTCGGCTGATCCTTCGGCTAGCTTCGGCCCCAGGACCCCTTCGGTTCAGTAGAACCGAAGGGCTGCTGTACAGGCTATTTCCTATAGCTCCTACAGCTCCCAAAGTTGGCCGAGCGGCTTAGTCGAGCCGAAGGCATATGCCTCGGGTCGACTGAGCCGCGCTGAAAGCCGAAGCTGGCCGAATGGCCGGCCATTGGCCGGCCGACAGCCTGCTTCTGACAGCTGGGTGGAGCCAGCCGTCATCTCACGGCTGGCTCCGGCCACTTGCAGAGAGATCAGCGTCCCTGGTTACCAGTTAACCAGGTACGCTGTTATTACACACTGAGAGCGGCCTCTCCGTGTTCTCAGTGTGTAATGACAGATGTCGCTTCTGGTTACCTGGTAACCAGGAACGCATCTGTCATTCCTCCCCCGGACGCTCTGGGAGTCTAATAGGCTTCCAGCCACCCGGGAGAGAAACACTTTCTCACAGAAAGGCTCACTCTGCTCGATCGATCAGAGTAAACTTTTCCCTGCTCGGTTGTTTTTTTGTTTGTTTTTTTTCTGACGGCAGTTGGCTGGCGTCAGAAGAAAAAAAATACTCCCCATTGGAAAGCATAGCTAGATTCATATTGGCTATTTGAATTTGCAATAGCCAAAAGCAAACTGGCTATTGCACCCGCCCACTGCTGCTGTCAATCAGCAGAGGGGACCTGCAGTTCTCCATCAGGTCCCCGTCTGGTGATTGACAGCAGCAGAGGGCGGGTGCAATAGCTAGTTCGCTATTGGCTATTGCAAACTGAAATAGCCAATAGGAATCTAGCTATGCTTTGGTCCCAGTCTGGTGATTGACAGCAGCAGAGGGCGGGTGCAATAGCTAGTTCGCTATTGGCTATTGCAAACTGAAATAGCCAATAGGAATCTAGCTATGCTTTCCTATGGGGATTTTTTTTTTTTTTTTGACGGCTGCAGAACCGCCCGGCCAATAGAAAACAGTTGGGCGGAGCTAGCTGTCACTGCTAGCTTCGCACAATGGTTTTCGATTTTTTTTTCATACTTTTTTAACTATTTTTCTATTCTGCTCGGTCCCACAGAGGGACGGAGCAGAACAGCCGAGTGGAATGCCGCTCAGCGGCATTCTGCTATTTTCTCACTGCTGTTCGGCATCTATAAGAATAGACCGAACAGCAGCGAGTAGCCTGCCGGAGGTTCGGCTTAGCTTTCTGCACTTCGGGTCGGCCGAACATGCTGGGCATGTTCGGGCGACCCGAAGCCACCTGATGCACGGCTAATTTCAGCCGATATACGGCTGGAATCAGCCGTACCAGCCTGAAGTGAATAGCCGAACAGCGTTCGGCTCACTTCGCTTGGGGTGGGTGAGTCACTCGGCTACCTACGGCAGCTTAGTGAATAGACCCCTAAGATTGTATTTCCCTATTGGTTGTTAGGTACATCAGTCTTATGACAGTACATGCATTCCACTCTGCCACTAGCCAGTCTGGGGATTGGCAATGAGTCCTGCCTGCCAACAGGTTACTTGGAAGCTAGCAGCTAGGCTGCACAGGGTAAATGGTTTCTAGGATGTAGGCGGGCACAGCATAACAGCCCATGATGCTCTCGGGTCACCAGCGTCTAGCAACCAATGATGCTGTGTAGATTGTACTTGCTAAGAAGCTGGCAGCCCCATAGTATCCTAGGTTGTTATGGTGCCCCTATATGAAAGCAACCAATAGCACTGTGCATCTCAGCCACCAGTCAACCAGTCATTGTTTGCTAGGACACACATGGTGGTTCAGTGGGTGGATGAACTGGCCAAATCGTTCATCCATTCAGCAAAATGCAAGCAGCTTGGGTTCAGACGGAACTCATAATTGACCTAAACTCGCGCTTATCTAATCTGTTCCTGAATATGCCGATGGTGAAAGACACCAGTACAATGTGGGTTGACACATCGGGGGTGCGTTTGTCAGAACAGCAGCACAGAAGAACAATTGGGAAACTGTTATCACCTGATTACAGGAATTGCCAGCACAATGACCCTCATGAAGGGATTAGCAGGTATAATGTAAGCCACAGAGAGAAAGATTAAAAAAGACTTTGGAAATTAGATTTACATATTAAAACTTATATGACAGTTTAGTGATTGGGATGGGATCTTTTCTAAGTATGTTTTCATAACCTAAAATAGACGATCGGGTTGATTTACTAAAGGAATAGAGACTGTTCACCTAGCAAATTGTATGCTCATATTGGAAACTGAATGTTAGTAAATAAGGTGAAACTGTGTTCATTCATTAACTCCCCCCCAAAATCTTGTTTTTTTCATTTATTTTTCTGGCAAATGATTTGGTTTCACGCTATAGAATGGTGGACTGTTAACAAGCAGACAAAATATAATGTACTTAGCTATTACACACATATACATTTCATACTATATCCCACATGCTATGGCAACTAGAGTAACCAGCAAAATTAGTTATTAAAGTATATGTAAACCCTTCTCGTATTTGCTACCATTTGGTGCGTTAAATATACCATTGAAAGCGTTTTGTTATATCTGTTTGATGAGTGCAAAAAGTACCTGTTGATCATGTTAGAAATTTAGAGCTGTCCTGCGTCCTGTGCACACTTCCTGTGTTATCTCAAGTAGTCATATTAGCCCTCCTAGTTCTTAACTTGGGACTATAGGGCAGGGCCGACTCTATTCAGTCTACAAAAAATTATGTGTATCTGTGTCTCTGCATGTATTAATATATTTCATAACACTCTGTGTCCCACTGGGGGATGTCACTTCACTTCCTGTCCTGGAGATACAACAGGAAGTAAAAGGGAACAATGCAGTGAATGAGAATCCTCTCTGAGACAGTTTTATGTGTAGGTGAAAAGGATCAAGAATGGAATCAGAAGGCAAGACACTGCTAAGAACAGTAATAGTAGAAATCATAAAAAACACTACGGTAGTAGAGAATGTGGCAGTAATATATAATCAACAAGATCATAGTGTATGTAATGGTAATAATTCTGACAAATTGCATGCTGTGGATCTCGGGCTGCTCATGGCTGTTCATTGCTACTACTTCCACTACCTTCCTTAGCACTTTGGACATTTTGATTTTGACTGGAGGGGACACCGGCATTATCTTTTAGGGGGTTATTCACAAAGCTGCCAAAGGATCTAGCCGTAGCTTCGGCTGATGCTTCGGCCCCAGGACCCCTTCGGTCCAGGGCTGCTGTATGGGCTATTCACTATAGCCCGTACAGCTCCCGAAGCTGGCCGAGGGGCTCAGTCGAGCCGAAGGCATATGCTTCAGTTTGACTGAGCCAAGGGGAATTTCGAAGCTGGCCGGCCGACAGCCTGCTAATGACAGCTGGGCGGAGCCAGCTGTCATGTCACGGCTGGCTCCGGTCACTTGCAGGTTCAGATCAGCGTCCCTGGTTGCTCTGCGGCATTCGGCTATTCATTCACTGCTGTTCGGCATCTATGAGAATAGGCCGAACAGCAGCGAGTGAGCTGCCGGAGGTTCGGCTCAGCTGATCCAGATGTTGGATCGGCTGACTCGAACTCCTTCTGCACGTCGGGTCGGCTGAACATGCTGAGCATGTTCCGCCGACCCGAAGCCACCCGATGTACAGCTGATTGCAGCCGATATACGGCTGAAATCAGCCATACAAGCCTGAAGTGAATAGCCGAACAGAGTTCGGCTCACTTCACTTCGGGTCGGTAATTCACTCGGCTGCCTACGGCAGCTTTGTGAATGACCCTCTTAGTGTCCATGTCAAACATTGAGATTTTATTTATTTAAAAAAAATTAGAAAACTGCATCTGCATTAAATATCAACACAAATATCAACAACACACAAATATCAACACAATACAGTGAGGTAACATGCTGGAATTGTAATGGTATTAACTTTTTGGGGTTTCATTTGTTTGTTTTATTAATATAGCTTATATGGTTTTGCACTTCTTGTCCTTTCCTGTCTTCCTCCTGTTTGCTATATATTTGATGAGCGCAGTACTAAGAGTATCCAACCCATTTGATCAACAGAGATTTACAAGGAAGAGATGGACACCTGAACCTTCCACCCCATCAGGTGGACTCTTTGGTTTGTTGTTACTTGCTGAACAATGAACACTACTACATTAGTGCACCACTGCATTATTTTTAGTACTTTCTGACTCTCACTCACCTAAATGGATGCAGACGATGCTCCTTTTCTTTATTTATCACTGAGACTATTCAGATGGTGGTAACAAAAGGCGGACCTTCCCACTTAGCAGTCATTTGACAAAGGAATGGCAAGCCATTTGTCAATTTCTTCAAATCCCTGCAGCATTAGCAGATCACCGGGATACGTGTTTTTCTCAAATACACTGGAGTTATATTTTAACCTTAAGAAAAGTTTAGAAATAAATATTGTTTTCATTTAAAATCAGCAATTACCAGGTTTAACAATTTTGCAATTCATTCTTTTAGTTTATTCAAAAGATTAGCCATTCGTTTTAATTCCTGAATTCTGCATTTTGAGCTTCTACTATTTTTTTTAACCATTTGTCAATATATATTCTGTTGATTTTGCTGCAGTTATAAAGAGGTGAAATTAGACAAATTGCTCCCATTAAAGTGGCATGCACAGGCCTTTTCATTCACTTTTCATTCAGAACCCCATTGAGGTTTATTTACAAAAGGTTTATAAAAGCTGTTCACTTATCAAAGATCCCTTTTGAATGTTCCCTATGCAAAGTGAATGTTAGTAAATTATTATTATTATTATTATTATTATAATACAGGATTTATATAGCGCCAACAGTTTGCGCAGCGCTTTACAATATAAGGAAGACATTACAATCACAATACAATTCAAGACAAGATGGTAAGGAGGATAAATAAGATAAAGCTCTGTTCAGTTCAAATACTCAATCATTTGCACAGTAACTTTTTGATTTTTAATGATTTTTGCTAGCACAGGATTAGGTATTTATAGTGAACGCAGGTTCATCCTTTTTACTATCATTTACTTTGGGAAGTGAACATCATCTACTCCTTCAGTAAATCAACCCCAACAAGAGCTAGAATCCGTTCACTTTTTTGTCCTGACTAGATACTAAAAAATGTTCTGTTGATATTATATTAGTTCTTTGCTATACATATAGGATATGTTTGAGTTATTGCACTGTATGTCCTCGGTGTAGTTTGTTTATTTAATAAATGAGGATTGCTTCACATTCATTTTTTTTCTTTTTTTATCTTTTAGCCCTCCCACTTAATTTGCAGGCAGAAGATGAAAGACAGAAACGGAATGTGTCAATTTAAATATTTCCATAGAATAACAAGGCGTTGATCACCCATCGCTGAATAATATTAGAAGGCGGCGGAAGACTGAAACAAATTAAACTCACTTTAAAGATCTGTCTCAGGGTGACACTTTCCACATTAGCGCTTGCTGCCAGTAAATGTGCTAATAGGGAAATATTTCACATGACATTTTTTTATTTTTTTATTAATATAACCCTTTGATATAGGGCTATAGTATATAATATTGCAATATCAACTCTTTTCCTGCACCTTTAATTAGCCTTTTATATAGTTTGCTTAATGTATTCCAACAAAAGGGATGAGTATCTAGGCTCAAGTCTGACCAGTCAGATCACCATCAATGGCTAACCACATAGGTTCTGATGAAGGCGACGTGCCCCAGAAACATGTAAACCGAGACCACACAGGGGCAGTGGACGCTGATGCTGCACATCTTTTCAGACTTCCGCTGCTAGATGATGTGACATCCCATTGTTTTCCACATGCCTTTTTACTACCGACTTTTTGTAAGTACAATACAGTTGTGCATTTTTATCATTAAAATCCGTTTTACACTATGGAGGTGCTCTTTTTTGTTTTTTGTCTCTCAGGCTGACCACATAACCCGACAAAATCTTGGAACAAGTGTTACTGCAAAATGTCCTAGTAACTCAAAAGAATTAAATGTAAAATTGTATAAATAATTGGTTTAAATATAGATACACATGATAATGTGGGAAAGTGGACTGTAATTTAGATGTAATATACAATTCACAGCTGCATATTTTTATTTAACATTTGATGTTTTTATTATTTTACAAGTAAGAAATAAAATATTCCAACAATGTAAATAAAATATAGATACACGTGATTATGCAGGAAAGTTGTTTATAATTTAGATGAAATATGCCATTCACAGTTGCATATTGTTATTTATTTATATTTCAATATTATTATTATTTTACAGGTAAGAAATACAATATTCCAACAATGTTTAACCTCATCAACCTACGTAGGCCAGATTGCTAAATAGGATGATGACATGTTCGGGTTGGCACAGTCTGGTCTATCCAAAATGTGGCGTATAACCAATACACAGAGATAGATGACAGAATTCTGATATCGGTTTGGCCCAAGAAGTATTACATAATCAAACCCATATGACAAAGATAACACTACACATAGCTGTGAAGTAAACAATGGCCTGTATAGAAAGAGCATCCTTTATTTATTTGAAGTGTTCTATATACATTGTAAGGATTTCTACCTTTTCCTGCTCCGGAGAAATTTTATAAACTTTCCAGACTGTTTTAAAATGTCCTTTCCAGACTGATTCTGGAATACGAGGGTTCTCTTTCAATACAATCTCAGAGTCTCTGTGTTCTGAGGAAAGCTGTAGTGTCTGCGTCCCTTTATTAATAGGCAAGCCATAGGGAGGACATTTAATGTGATGTCAGGACTCCTAATCTGCATACTTGGACTGCTTCAGTGAGGGTGAGAGGTTCCCTTTAACATTCAGGAAGCATCACTCAGATGGCTGTATTTGGTGCTTTTATAGCTAAACTCCAAGCACAAAAAAAAACTTTTAATGAAAATATTACTTCATGGCCACAAAATCTTTAAAAGCTTGTGTGCACCTTTGCAAACCCAGATATTATACTGTATATGTAGCAGTGACATTATCACTGTGCTGTACATAGCTTGTGCAGAGAACAGAGCTGTGGAGGGACCAAGCAGGCTCCACACTACAGGCTGCCTGCAGAAAACTACAGGAGGGGGGCGGAGACAAGACCAGTCACCTTGCACAAGGAGAGAGAGCAGCAGTGACTGGTCTTTATTACAGGACGTTCCTGCACAGAGACAAAGGGGAGGAGTTGATTCATGCAAGATAACTGCACAGACTTGGAAGAAATACAGATAAAGATTTAAGTAACTATACACACACCTCTTGTTTTTAAACAATATTTGTCTAACTCAGAGATTATTATTGCTGGAAAAGTAAATAATTAATTGAGTGATTCCTGAAACTGGACAGTGTTCTGTATGACACAGCATGAGGAGGGAGGTGAGTCTATGGGGATTATTCACAAAGCTCCCGAAGGCAGCTGAGTGAACAACCCAGCTGAAGTGAAGTGAGCCGAAGAACATTCAGCTATTCACTCCGGCTCAGTGCGGCTGATTCAGTCGTACATCGGCTACAATCAGCCGCACATCGGCTAAAATCAGTCGTACATCGGCTACATTCAGACGTACATCGGCTGCCTTCGGTCAGCCGAACATGCTCTGCATGTTCGGCTGACCTGAAGTGCCGAAGGAGTTCGACTCATCCGATCCAACATCTGGATCGGCTGAGCCGAAGCTCCGGGAGCTCACTCGCTGCCGTTCTCCCCTACTGTCATAGGGGCCGCACGGCAGTGAGTGAACAGCCGTATGCCGCCGAGCTGCATTTGGCTCAGCTATTCTGCTCGGTACGTCCTGTAGTTCTATTTAATTTTTTACTACTTTAACTGTTTTTCTATTCTGCTTGGTACCACAGAAGTACCGAGCAGAATAGCCGAGCTGAATGCCGCTGAGCATGTTCGGCCGACCCGAAGCTGCACGAGGCAAGCCGATGTACGGCTGATTTCCGCTGATATACGGCTGGAATCGACCGTACAAGCCTGAAGTGAATAGCCGAACAGCGTTTGGCTCACTTCACGTTGTTTATTCACTCGGCTGTCTACGGCACCTTAGTGAATAGACCCCATAGTTAATACTAGGGATGCACGGAAATGACATTTTTAGACCTAAAGGGAAATTAGAAAATGTGTCAGGCCAAAATCAAAAATTACTTTTTTTTTCCCCAAACCTTTTTAAAAATTTGACATTTAAAAAAAATTATTTTAATTTTCTTTTTATTATTATTATCACGGCGGCTCCGCTGAGTTCTCAGTGTGTAATGACAGTCCAGCGTCCCCTGGTTACCTAGTGACCTGGGGATGCTGAACTGTCATGAGAGCTTGTCAGAGCCGGCGGTGATATCAAAGCTGGCTCTGCTAAGCTCTCATCGTAATGACAGAACAGCGTCCCTGGTTACTGGGTATCTTCCTCATCTCCATGACAACGGGAGGTATGGTTCTGTAGTTCACAGAAAAGAACTGGGCAGGGCTGATAACACTGTTTGAGAGTTCCATACAGCAGAGGGAAAGTACACTGGAAGTCACTGGGGGGAACTTATCAAAAGTGAAGCATACAAAATCTGGAGCAGATTTGCACTACAGCCAATCAGCTTCTCTCTTTCATTTTCAAATCTCAACTGAGCAAACTGAAGAGAGATGCTGATTGGTTGCCATGGGCAATTGCTCCAGATTCTGTCTGCTCCAGTTTTGATAAATTCCCCTCAATTGATTTCTGACAGGTTTTTTTTCCACTTATCCGTCAGCTAATAAAAAATAAAAAAAAACTTAAATTGTCTAATTAACAGACCAAAAGGGAGCAAATAAGAGCAGTTCATTGCTGGGTTTTACATGCATACATAAGAGTTATGTGCCTTGCAGCATGACAGTTCATGTTGTCCTAGTGTACCATTTCTGTTTTCCTTAGTGACAATGTTTCTGAATATAATCACATTGTGTTTGCCGTGTTCCTGTTTTAGAACATAGAGTGACATATTACAGTCACATGAGTCATACCGCTTGTTAGGAAACGTAGACACAATCACAGACACAGCACTGCACTTGTCGTGCTCGGCCTACACTCTATATTTTATCTTCCATTACGAGACTTTCACAGCCACAGGCATAACTTGTAGATTCACAACAGCTGGAGTGCGAGGTTGCCTGCCCCGGTACAGGATCATACAAAGACAATATGTACTGATAGATACACATAGACTGCCGCTGCTGATCAAAGTGTATAGATGAGTCTGGATGGTCAGAGATCTGCATACTTGTCACAGGTGGATCCTTTATAAAGACTTGATGCCATTGGATAAGCCTGACCCACAGGGAACTAGTATTCCCAGCAGTGGCAGCCCCTGAATTCATTATGATGTCCGCTCATTCCATCCATTCTAAGGGAAAAGGGCCAATTCACTGAGCTGTATGAGTCATTTTAATTGCGTTGGTCCTTTTACCTTAGGATAGTTTCCCCTGGTACATAGAAATATCTATAT
This sequence comes from Nanorana parkeri, assembly GCF_000935625.1. NCBI lineage: Eukaryota > Metazoa > Chordata > Amphibia > Anura > Dicroglossidae > Nanorana > Nanorana parkeri. Next base: position 591,849 of record NW_017306291.1, on the reverse strand, counting down.
ATTATATATGTAGAATTGTTGTTTCTTTCACAAGAAACGGATATTTCACTATTGAAAGCCTCTTGTGTCATGAATTGGTATTTTACCTCCACAAGGAATTACTTTCCTGCTCCATCCATAGACACCCTCAGAACCCCTATAGACAGCCGGGTTGATTCATGAATGGAGATGAGGTTGTTCTGTCAGCAGTGTGAGTGTTGGTAAATAAGGTTACATATGTCAGCACTTAGAATGCCCGTTCATATGTAATTAACAGGAAACAGGATGATCGCCAGTACATGATTGGTTGGTTGAAGTGAATGGTGAAAATTATTAGTGCCCCCCCATTTTGACTGTGGTATCTTATGTGCCCCCCCCCTATATATTGTTCCTAGAGTCGCCACTGCACATTGCTAAGTGAACAGCCTCTTCTCACTTAGTAAATCAGCCCCATTGTTTTTAGACACTAGCTGTAATTTAAAGCTAAACGCCGATCAGCTTGTAAACATGCTATATTGCTAGCAACCCCATCCAGGGCCGTCCCTATAATGAGGCAGCTGTTAGGTGGCATCTGGTCGGGTCACATGATGGGGGTAGCCCTTTCTGGTTAGAGCGTCCCAGGTTGCTAAAAGCTCTAAGCAGCCTGTGATGCTCTGGTCAGCATCCCGCCAAGTTCACTGACATCACTGGTTGCCAGGAGCTGAGCAGGATGCAATTTTGGTGTTCTGCCCAGCTCCTGGCAACCAGTGATGTCATAGAGCTGGGTGGGAGGCTGCACAGAGCTAGAGCCAGAGGCACCACAGGTAGGCAGCAACACCCCCACCCCATTGAAATTTATCAACACCAACACCTATCTGTCAGAATACCCGAATGAAGCTTACAGCTGATTAAGTATTTTTCTTGGTAGCCCCCTGAACTTAAAGAGTGACTCCGTCTTTCTGACCATGTTTTATGTTACACCCATCACCTCCACTCTTGCCTAAATCCTAGGGTTTTTCTCCCTGCAGCATCCAGGCATCTTTTAAATTAGGTGCAACTGTGCGTGACTCTGCCCACAGGATCTGTGAATAGAGACACTACAAGTCTGTCTGACACCATGGCAGATGTGCTTGTAATTCTCAATGGAGTACAAGTGCTGTGACATCACCACACTTGTATTTTATTGACACTTCCGCCTGTCCCTATATCAAAGTCCATACCACGGTATGGACAGGGGCTGGGAGGAATACTCTACAGGTGCCCGAGGATTGCACCCGCGATCCAGTGCAATGCTTTGCAGGCTTCAATGCAAACATTTGTAAATGCTCCTTTTTTCCCTTTCCTGATGTGTGTACATTTATTTATGTATTTATTTATTTATTGTGTAAAGGGTGGACTATGCCTTTAGCGAGCATTACAGCCTTACTAAAAAATAAGGTGGGAGCTAGCAAAAGAGCCTTTTTAAAACATGACCAGAGATCAGCTTTAGGGAGAGATGATCTGCGAAATAACCTTTATAAATTATTTTTTAAATGTCATTTTATGGTAAGAAGTGTTAAAATACTGCAAGAAACATTGTACAGTAAACTCTCACTTATCCGGTATTCAACTAACCAGAACTCTCATCTAAACAGAAAAAAATTCCCCTGTGCACTGACTGTTTTGCTGTTCTGCGGCATGTATTGTTCTGGAAATGATCGTGTGTCTATTTATCTTACTTTGCTTTTGAATACTGCATCTCAGTATGAATATGAAGTCAATGCAGAGTTAATGTTATGGTATAGTATGGGGTATGGCATTAGTTAGACCTATTTTTAATAGTAACTCTCATGCAACCAGAAACCTAATTTATCGGCAATCTACCAATCCCCGTGGATGCCGGATAAAGGGGAGTTTACTGTATGTGTTATTTATAATCCCTTTTGAGAATTAGCCAATGCAATATTTCTCTATGGATGGTGAAAATACTGTGACGTAAGGCCCCAAAGTTTTTGGTATTAGAGTCCAATTTTCTCTTCTTTATGTAAAAGACAAAGGGGGTCTTTCTGGAAAAAAAAAAAAAATTTGAAAAATTTGAGGATTCTACTTAGCTGATTAAAGCAAATCTGTAACCAATAAACATAATGTCAATGTTAAAGTAGAAGGCAGAGTACGGGCGGGTTATAACAACTCTATCCCATTGGGGAGATTTCCCTTCACTTCCTGTCCAACAGGAAGTGAGAGGAAATCCCTCCAAAGTGAGGGGAATCCCAGGTGGTCAGAAGGGTCACCAGAACTAGTGTCCCCATTGGAAGATTTCCCAACCATTCCTGTTCTGGTGACAACCCAAAATTGGAGATTTCCATTCATTTTCAGTGATGATGGTCACCAGGACAAATAGAGAGGGTGAATCTTCCTAACATAGACACAGACAGCGATACAAACCCAACAGGTGTTCTAATCCCTCTTCACTCTATCCTAGACTAAAAAAAAAAAATGAAAAATGTATAACTTTCGTAACATATAAAAAAGAATTGTATGTAGAAATAGAGAGCGTCTGGTGTTCCTGTTGCCTAAGGCCTGTGTCATTGTGGACTTGCCATGAATCCATTCTTGGAAATCCAAGTGTTCTATGCGGGTCCCTGGCTGTCCTTCTTTCCCTTGTCAAAGTTTGCAACATAACAAGTTTGTCAAACTATAGCAATAGTGAGTGTTTCATTCCACTTGGGCTTCTGTCCAGGAGGTAATTTTTTCCAGGAGAGGAAAACGATGTCACAAGGCAAAGTAAAGGCCATGGACATAAACAAGCAATGTTCTCCCGAAGAGACTGAGGTCAAGAACTATGAATCCAAACCAAAGATTCTTAAAGGAGAACTATGGGGTTAAGGCTTTTCCCCATAGTTCTCCTTAGGTTAACGGGAGGACACAAACTAGCGTCCTCCCGTCACCCTAGGCTCAGTATACCGCAAGCTGTAGCTCGCGGTATACTGAGACGCCGCAGCGGATCCCGACAATTGTGCCGGGATCCGCCCAGCTGCGTGACTGACAGCTGGCTCTGCCTATCTAGAGGCAGAGCCAGCAGTACCCACCCCCTCCCCTGTCCGTTCCGCTAGTCAGCGCTGGTGGATCGGAGCGGGGAGGGAGGAATCCAGCCCCTCCCCTGTCACGGCAGAGAGCCGTGACAGGATCGAGAGGTGAGCGAACGCCGGTATTCGCTCACCTCCCGATCTACTGAGTCAACCTGTGACAGTCTCATTGTCACAGGTCGGCTAGAGCTATGAGGTGAGTGAAAAGCACTCACCTCATAGTTCTCCTTTAATGTGCATGTGAACTGTAACAATGAACTTTTTGTATTTGCTCCCCTTTGGCCTGTTAAATATATTATTTGTTTATTAAATGCCAAAAAATACTTCTTGATCCTGCCAGAAATCCAGTGAACTCAGATCCTCCTATGCCCTTTGCTTCTGCTGGATGTTATCATATAGCGTTGTTTCCAGTTCTCTCTGTGGGCCATAGAACATCTTCTCCTATGTGATGGAGATGAGGAGAGGGGAGGTGTTCTGATGTGCTAACACATTCACTTTCTAAGGAGACAATGCTGCTGCTCCAGAGATAGTGAGTGACTGTTGTCACCCCAGGACAGGAAGTGTGTTACTGGCAGGATCACCAGGTGAAAAAGCCTGAAAATGTAGCCACCACATCCAGGGGCGTCCCGCGGCCGGGTGTCACCCGGAGCGGAGACCGAGTGACACCCCGCCATGACGTCATCGCACATGCGCGTGACGTCACCACGCACATGCACAATGGCGTCATCGCGCATGCGCTGCCATCTAATTGATGCCTGCCGGCGGCCATCTTGGCACTGGGCGCCGGCAGAGAGAGGAGGGGACGTTCACGCAGCCGAATGAGGTATGCTGCCAGGTCCCCTCCTCTCTCCTGACACTGTCGGGCTCTCGGTCCATGACCGAGTGCCTGACTTTTTAGAGGGGGTGACACCAAAATGACTGTCATTTTGGTGTCACCCCTCCAAAGGTGACACCCAGGTGTGGGCCGCACCCCCTGCGTGACGCCACTGTCCACATCCAAGGACTGGTTATCTGTAATATATTACATTTCTGTTCTTGAGTTTAGATAAACCTATATTACACCTATAATACAATATAAATCCTGTATAATAATAATAATAAAGCTCAGCACAAGATGAAAAATACCCATTAGTAGAGATTAAGATACCATTAGAGAGAACTGTATGTCAAGCAAGTCATGTGACTGGAGTAGATGGTTCATTAGATATCTAGAAAGTTTTTTGTGATTGGTTAAAGTGGAACTGGACTCAAAAAGTGGAGATTTGCTATAGTGGAGGGGACATCTAAATGTCTTAATTGCGTCTAAGCATCGCCCCGAAAAATGTACATTTTGTCTTCAATTCCTCCTAAAAATTCACTTCCTCGGCACTTCCCTTGTATACACCCTTATAGCAGTGTATCTGCAGCGTGAGATCTAAAGCAATGCTGCCTCTGATTGCTAGTCTCAGTAGATTTGGAGTGAGATTCGTTGATGTTGCTACTGTGCTACTCACTGTTCCCCTTGCCGGAGGCTCTGAGGTGAGGAAGTCCTGCCTCTACCAAGATGGCCACCTCCACACACAGACACAGTCCATCTCCAATTGAATGCAGGAATCCCTTTTTACATTTGGAAAGCAATGATGTAACTTTGATGTATTTCTCTCAAAAGCACACTACACGTTGTACAAGAACTGGCTTGATGTCTCAGTACATTTTATGTCTTTCACTTTTATATTTGGTGTTATGCTATTATATGATTAAGATAATTAGGACTAAAATAAGCGTCCTTCTTAGCAACAAGACGTTTGATAATATTGAATTGATTTATATTTACTTCTTTGCACTTACACTAGATATAACTATATACACATATTTGCAAATAATTTATCTTTGTGTTTGGGTGACTGATTATTTATTTTTTAGAGATCTGAATCTCTAAAAAAAATTTTTTTTTTAGAACAATATACAAAAATATTTATAGAAAGAAAATTAGAAAAAGACAACTCTTTGTCATTAGATAATTAGATCTAGACTTATGAATAGATGAAGTTATATTCAGATCTCATTTTTTTTTTCAGAAGTTGGGTCTGGGACATCCTCTGCCACCTTTCAAACCATTTCATTGGTCAGTTTTTTAATCCAGCAAATTTATAAGTTTGTTCCATGAGGAAAAAATATATATTTTTATTCCCAAATGGCAAATTTGGCTATTCATTGACCTGCTTCTAGCCCAACTTTTATAACCAGACTCCTTGATTACCATGAAGCCTTTCTACACAAGAGATCATGTAAAGCTGGCCAAAGACCTTACATCCATCGCAAGACATTTGTCTTGCGATGGTTGTAAGGTAATTTTAAAAACGTACGATCTGCCCATCTTGGACAGGCATATCGTACTTGCGATCATCGCAAGCCCACCCCCCTAAGGGGCGGGCTTCCGATGACTGCAATGCTGAGCTGGCAGTGTGCGCTTGCGCACACCCGCCCATTCGGCATTTGTCTTATGAGCATGCCACAAACCCGCCGACAATCGTACAATTCTCGGCAGGTTTTCGAACATGCGTGTAAGACAAAAGTCGTGCGACCTTAAAGTAGCAGAGGTCGCATGCCTTCCATACACCTTGCGATTATCGTACGATCGCGGGATTTCCCACGATTATCGTACGATAATGGCAAGGTGTAAGGGTACCTTGAGACATCAGCAACATCTTGCTAAAGAAGCAACTTTCAATCACTGAGCTGATTAGGTGAAAAGTGTTTTTTTTTAAATGTGTTCTTTATTTATTGATTTAGAGGTGTGTTTTTGGGCGGTGTATTTGCGGAAGTTTAGTCTGCTTAATTTAGCATTCTTGGTAATGTCTTTTTTTTTTTTTAGTCTATGTATTTATTCATTATTTTCTACACTTGTTTTACATTTTGTAGTTTCCTTTTTTCACTGTCTGCTATTTTTTTTTTCTGTCTGTGAAAAAAAAATGTAAAATAATGAGGCTAAGGAGAGATGACTTTTAGCACCAGAAAAGCTCAATAATAGTTAAAAGAAGTTCACGTAGACCTCAGAAGCCATTAAGAAAAACCATCTTAATTTTTACCACCCCCACTAAATGCATTTCGCCAAACATTTTGCTAAAATTTCCTATTTTTCTCAGAAATTTGGAAGAAATGAAAACTCTTTTAATTTCACTTATCCCTGGTCCCTGATATTTGCATTCAGTATATAGAGTATTGTTCTTTTGTGCTTAATTAAATTTTTTTTAAAACAGAGAGGAGATGCGGGGATTTTATTTGACGTGTTTATTGCATATATCCTCGAGTTCCCTTCAAATGACATTTGTATTTTAGCTTGCTATTTAAGTATTACATGTGTCAGGTGTGGGTGGAATTTCCTCATTAATATCCACCCACATTCTGCCACTCAGTCTCTGGCCATCTGCCACCTTCATACATTTTTCATTTCCCTAAATCCAGCTCTCCATTATTGTTCACATCGTTCATTTTAATCATTGTAACAATAGCCAAAAGAGAAAAAAAATCAGACCTCTCATCGATGTTGCCTGAAGATGCCAAAAAAAAGATTTTCTTTTGGATTTCTGCGTTGCAGTTTTTAAGCCTATTGGCCGACCCCTTTGTGTCCACCTTCATCTGACAACGTAGAGAATATTGTGCAGATGAAGAACACAATTCCATGTGGAGTATGGGAATCGAATGCTCGAGGAATAAGGTTTATTTTTAATGAGCAATATTTGTTTGTCATTTTTTTAGTACAGTGAATACAGAAAAAAATGTATCAACTGGCCCCAAACACAACAGCAAAGCCAAAACAGCTGTCAGTGTTCTTTGGATTGTTACAATGAAATATTAAAAGCTCTCCGGGTGCTCACATGCTGGTTAGATTTACTAGAGAAGTAGAGACTGAGCTTAGTAAATAACATAAGCTAGAAACATTTTTTTTTTTACCTATACCATAATTGGGTATTTAAAGTGAAAACATGTTCACCTTATTTACTAATATTCACTTTGCTAGGTGAACAGCTTGTACGTCTTTAGTATATCAACCCCAATATATAATTACCCGCAGGTGTCCAGGCACAGAGCCGTCTCCAAAACTCTCAAATCCGCACAGCTTTAGATTTACACATAAGATGCCACAGCTGCTGATTTTCCTCTGCTGTGCCCAGCAATAGCAGTATTCAAAAAGGAAAATACACTCTAGGTTTGTTATGTGTTCCCATTTACACAGCATACCGAAAAAAAATGTTTAAAACAATATAAATCTTACCTTACTGAGATGGAAAATGGACGAAAACACTATTTCCGGGACAAACACATGCTTAAGCAAACTAAGGGGGTTATTCACGAAGGAGCCGAAGGATCTAGCCGTAGCTTTGGCTGATCCTTCAGCTCTCTTCACCCGCCGGAGCCCTTTGGTTCAGTTGAACCGATTGGCTGCTGTATGGGTTATTCATTATAGCCCGTACAGCAGCCGAAGGCGGGCGAGCGGCCCAGCCGAGCCGAAGACATATACTTCGGCTGGACTGAGCCGAAGTGACACCCGAAGCAGTAAGCACCGCAAATGACAGCTGGGCGGAGCTCCACCCAGTTGTAATGACAGATCAGCATCCCCAAATGACCTGGGGACGCTGATCTATCATTAAACAATAACAACTGGGCTCCGCCCAGTTGTTATTCATTGGCCGGGACCTGCTAGAAACTCTAGCAGGTGCCGGACAATAGGAAACAGTTCAGCAGAGCTAGCTGTCACTGCTAGCTCCGCCCAATTGTTTGTTTTTTTAAATAAATCTTTATTTTTTAAATTCCTATTTTTGTACATTTTAAAAATATTTTTTCAACCTTTTTTTTTTTTTTTACTTTTTTCATTGATTTTCTATTCTGCTCGATACCACAGAGGTACCGAGCAGAATAGCTGAGCCGAATGCTGCTCGGCGGCATTCGGCTATTCACTCACTGCCCTGCAGCCCCTATGAGAAAAGGGGAGAACGGCAGGGAGTGAGCATCCAAATAAGTCAAAGTCCTTCTGAAGGTAGCCGATGTACGGCTGACTTCAGCCGATGTACAGGAGTTAAGGTGAGGGGGGGATATTTGGGGGGGGGGGGAATTTTTTTTTGAAAAACCTTTCTGCTTTAATTTGTATTGGGCCCCAAAGCACACTTTGTTGCAGAATATTTATTCAGGCTGTGTTTACCAAACATGTTGTGCTGCAGTACAAAGCTGAATACAGGCCTGACTGACTTGTATGACACTTTTATGTTTCTATGACTTCCCTGCGGTAACTTAGTGCTTTATACCACTGATGTCTTCTTGGATGTTGTAGTACCTCCTAACCCCTGGAAGGTGAGTGAGGACCTCCAGGCAGCTCAGTGGGCTAACATCTCAAATCTCAGGGTAAAATTCTCTTGATTCTTTGTGGGGTTAAAGGAATTGGGTGCCAGTCACTTAAGAAAAATGAATGAGTTTATTAAGCAACAGTGAACTCAGGAGAGAGAGGTTAGGGCACAGTATACCTAAAAGTAACAAGAATGTAAAGCTAGACTCACAGTCAATACAGAAATGAGAACCTTTAAGCCAAGACTGGCAATTTGTACTTTCAGACTGTTAAAGGAGAACTATGACATGAGTGATTTACACTCACCTCATCTCTGCCGTGACAGGGGAGGGGCTGGATTCCTCCCTCCCCGCTCCGATCCGCCAGCGCTGACTAGCGGAAAGGACGGGAGGAGGGGGCGGGTACAGCTGGCTCTGCCTCTAGATAGGCAGAGCCAGCTGTACCCGCCCCCTCCTCCCGTCCTTTCCGCTAGTCAGCGCTGGCGGATCGGAGCGGGGAGGGAGGAATCCAGCCCCTCCGCTGTCACGGCAGAGATGAGGTGAGTGGAAATCACTCATGTCATAGTTCTCCTTTAAGCAACTTTACACGGCACAAATACCTCTAGAGGAGCCACCGGAACCTCCTGCAGTGTAAACTGGCAGCAGCTTGTACCTAGGTCAGCAATGAGGTTTCTTCCCCAGGTGATCCAGCTAGGTGGGCTACCTCCCAGGGTCAAACCCAAGCCCTCCAGCACAACCTCTTCCCCGGGCAAAGCTTGGAAGGACAAGGACCCTTCTGGAAGGATAATTGAAATATTTATATTCTTCTCCCGGGATGCACCACTCGAAATAAACCTCCTAGTGGTCAGCCAGGGAGACATAACTAGACAACTCAGCAGTATTGCTCTATATTACACTATCTGCTGGGGCTCACTACCCTGCAACAGGCCTATGCAAACAATACCCTGAACTTAGGGAAGATCCAACAAAAGCAGAGCTAACAATGCAAGCTTAGTCTTAGACAGCAATGTAGCTACAACACAAAGGGGGTTATTCACAAAGGCAGCAGTGAACAACCCAGCCGAAGTGAAGTGACTCCGGCTTAGTATGGCTGATTTCAACCGCACATCGGCTGCCTTCGGTCAGCCGAACATGCTCTGCATATTCGGCTGAGCCGAACTGCAGAGGGACTTCGACTCAGCTGACAGCCGAAGCCCGGCTTCGGCAGGCTGTTCGCCCTGCTTAAGCTGTCACTTTAGCTCAGTCAAGCCAAAGCATATGCCTTCAGCTTGGTTGAGCCGCCCGGCTGACATCGGTTGCTGTACGGGCTATTATGAATAGCCGTACAGCAGCCCTTCGGATCGCCTGAACTGAAGGGCTCTGGCTGCCGAATTGAGCTGAAAGATCAGCCGAAGCTACGGCTGTATCCTTCGGCTCAATAGTGAATAACCCCCTAAATTTAAGCTAGGGACACTCCTGCTTATGCCAGGAGGCCCTACAATGTAAACACACCCTCAATGAAAAGAGAACCAGACACATAAGAAATATTTGAAGGAATAGTCCCCATGGGTGGATTACCTTAGACCTTACAGTTTTGAAGATCTGATATACTGTAAGTGTCCTTGTTTTTGAGGGCTCTCCCTCTCACCCAGTGGTCCCCCATTCCACTCCTCTGTATTTCCCTATCTTATACTTAAATCTTTTATCTCTCTTACTTTCCTTTCTATGCTTTTCTTCACTTGTGCTCTCTTGTTATATTCTCAGGCATTGGATAATATCAGTGACCCTGTGGGGGGAATTTATCAAAACTGGAGCGGACAAAAGCTGAAGCAGGTGTGCATGGCAACCAATCAGCTTCTCTCTTTAGTTTGTTCAGTTAAGATTTGAAAATGAAAGAGAGGAGCTGATTGGTTGCAATGCACAGCTGCTCCAGATTTTGTCTGTTGCAGTTTTGATAAATCCCCCCTGTAGCTCAACCTATTTTGGTGAGCTTCAAGCCTTGGAGGAAGTATTTGCTCAGAATCCATGGTGTATAGATTTGGTATTAACCCTACCTGTCCTATTACGTCATTAAGTAGACATTCTTTACACTTATCTGTTTTTCCTGTAATTTTGCATTCTCTATCCACTGCAGTTTTCTTGGATGTACTTGGGATTGTATAAGTTAAACTTTTATTCACTGTTCCTCATACTGTCCGTGCTTGAAAATGTTGAATAAAATGTTTGTAAAAGAAAAGAAAATCAGATATCAAAAGAAAACGTTATGTTTAGAATAGCCGAGGTGTGTGATGGTGAAGAAAATAAGTGGTAGGATCAGATAAATATTATTTGATAATCACTATTGCTAAAACTATAGACTGCCTGTTGACCGGTATGTCTGGTCAAGTTCTCTAGCAACCTTAACCGAAACCAACATAAATAATGACATCACAGTTACAGTCAAATTACCCTAATTACCTGAGCCGTTAATTATACAACCGGTGCTCAGACGTCAAACCTTCAGACTACAGTCAGGAAAACACTGGAGTGGAAAATATGTGCACTCATACCTTTGACAGTACCTGCTGGGCTCTACTAACCGCGGCAGTCTGCTGAATGATACATAATAAAGAGTAATCAGTCTTCTAGAATATTGAGCGATCCCGCTTCATTTTCATTGGGGTTTTTTTCCCTGCTTTTTTTTTCCCTATTTCTGGACAAATAGTCTGAGGCAACTCACAACTCGGGTCATTAATTGATTGATAGGGGTGAGCAGAGAGATTTTTGCAAAATTGATGTCAAATAATTGAAATTTTCATCCAAGTAGAAATTCTAAATTTTGCTTATTGTGCTGATTAGGTGAAATTTCCTTGAAGAAAAATTATCTTTTTTATTTTAAATTAGAGGGTGCGAGGGTTATTTTTTTTTCCATATTCAGGATAGTTAATTTAGTCTGTTTAGTGTTCTTTGTATTTGTGGTTTTTTTCCCTTTCTCGTGTGTGTGTGTGTGTTAGATCGTACCATATTTTTGTATTGTCGCTTTATTTGCCTTGTCTAATTTACTCTCTAATTTACTCACCCTGTCTATCAAAAAAAATAAGGCTAATAAGGAGTCTTTTGGCCCAAAAATAGGTCCAGAACAGTTGAAAAGAGAAACCCCTTAGGAACCATTTAAAGCTCATCACTCTCTTTGCCTTCTTTCGGACTGGATATATGTTACCAAAATGGTGACATTTATGGAAATCTCTTGATATCTGCCATAATTTTTGGAAAATAAAAAATGTAAAAATCGCTCAGTCATACTTGCAAGCAATGCAGCATGGATTGTGAGGATAAATAACAGCACACACATTTATATGTAGTATATATATTTATAAAATATTACATATAATTCTAACTCATTTAACTCTATATATGAATTTAATTTCTTCTACAAAGGTGGTGGGGACTTGCTAGTTATTTTTGCCTAAGACCCTCCGAAACAAACCCTTAGCATCCCTCAAATATTTGTTGCACAGGTTCCAATATTTCCTTTTGAAGAACACAAAGCAGTTTTGTTTTTTTTTCCCACCAGACAATCTTGATTCATTGTCGTCCTTCGCAGGCCTAAGGCCACAAGGAAACCCTCTCATTTTTCACCAGTCACAAAGGCAAGGGCATATTCTTCATGAAAACAATTACATTAATCGGTTACAAATCATTACTGTTTTCTCTCTACAAGAAAGAGGCATTTACGGATTGTGAAACGAATGGCTTCCCGCTCAATCAGGCCAAATTAAGGTTAATTAGAATTCATTTTGCCCACCAGTTTAAGGTAATTAAAAAATAATAATCATTTAAAAGCGTGCAATTCGTTCATGTTATACAGTTAGCAAGGAGGAAGAAAAATACTTTTGGATACCACCAAGACAAGGAGAAAAAATGTGTTATTCTAACCTTGTTAGCCTAATAGGAAAAAAACTGTTTGACTTGTTATTTTATTTAACAAGGTCCCAAGAGATCCCCAGCACAAGATAATCTAAGAGGAATGATACACATTTACACTTTCTATTTCATTTACAAGAATATATATATATGTGTGTGTTGTAATGTAGCCACCATTCCAAGCTCGCTCCTGTAATGGACTACAATTTCAGGTTTAGTTTACTAATTTGTATTGCAATTTTAGTTCATCCCGGGAGTGAGCTTGGAGCTGTGACCACTTTACAACACACACAGGGAGCATGGAGAACAAAAGTAGCCACCCTCCAGAAGGAAGGACAGTGTTAGCACCAATTCAGAGATGATTTGAAGATCTACAGCCGAGTGATACACAAATAAGATGCATTTTTATTAATAGTTAAGGTACTTGAATGTATTTTTAAGATTTAACTCCTGAGTTTAGTGTCACTTTAACGGCACATTTTTACAAAAACAAAACTATTATCAAAAAATTGCTAAAAATAATCTATATATATAATACAGAGAATGCTTTAGTTTTTTTAACTAAAATCTATGCTTTTGATAGATCTAAACACATACACACACAGTGAGCCTGGTTAACTCCCACTCCTGGTTTCACCACTTTGAAACAAGACTTCACTCTGGGACTATTGGTCTATATTAGTCTATATTAGTCTGTCAGTCAGGCAGAAATCTGAACAGTTGAAGAATGAAGACAAAAATAATATATTTAGATAAATAAATATTTCCTTCCTTCTGTAGAATTTAGACTTGTACAATCTCATATTTAGTTTACTAATTTGTATCGAGATTGTAGTGCATCACGGGAGCGAGCTTGGAGTGGGCTACTTTTTTCCCCATGGTCCCTGTGTGTGTTGTAAAGTAGTCTCTACTCCAAGCTCACTCCCAAAAGAGACTACAATCAATACAAACTAGTAAATTAATATGAGATTGTAGTCCATCACAGGAGTGAGCTTGGAGTGGTGACTACTTTACAACACACACAGGGACCATGGAGAACAAAAGTAGCCCCCCTCCAGAAGGAAGGACAGTGTCAGCACCAATTCAGAGATCTACAGCCAAGTGATACTCAAATAAGATACATTTTTGCTAATAGTTAAGGTTTAACTCCCGAGTTAAGTGTCACTTTACTGTGTCAAGGAGAAGAATGGGGGGAGTAAAAATTGTACAGAACCTAAAAGAAAACCTGTAGAAACCAGTTTAAATTATAATAAAACATATCATAAACTTTAGGGTGAATTAGCAGAAAACAGTATGCATTAGAAAGTCTAAGGATAGACCGCAAGGTAACCGGTGCATCATAATGTTGAGGAAAGGGGCCTACTCCACTGGAAGGAGTTTCTTTCTGTGTTCGAAGGAGCTCAGGTTCAGATTGGGTTCGGTCCAAACCTGAGCTCATTTCTACTGCTGTCACAGGCACAGGAAATGAGGTGGAATCTCACCAATGGAGTTATGGATAGCAATAAAAACTGCTCAGAGGTATTTATTATTTCCAGGTCTATCCAAGACTAAAAATTATGTTTTTGCCTTAAATTGGACTCTGGTGTCTGCAACTCAGGAGTGGCTTGGGTGGGGGGTATAGAGGGGTGGGGGGGGATGTTGAACACCCGTCAGGGCCAGTACTAATAATATATGCTCGGCTGCTGACCCTGAGTGGAGATATTTTACCATTCAGACATCGAACAGAGCAGGACAGGCAGCCACTGATACTATATACAGCTACCTGCTCCCTGTTCAGACCTGTGGTAGCAGAAAGTCTTCCAGCACCAATTTTATTGTGACTCAGGGATGTCATGTGACCAAAAGCCATGGATGTAAAGAAAGCTGAAGATGTGAAAATCTTTGTGAAAATAAACCATATCCTTTAGGAACACCCACCTTTCACCATGTAAGCCAGTCATTGCTGCTCCATGGCACGCTTTGCATGCTACACGTTCTTTAGCCCGCAAAAATCTCTCCTTACCATAAAAGGGCCAGTTGTTTGGGTTTGCCTCCCATGCCAAAGGTACCCATTCCTCCCACTTCCACTGCCGCCATTACCAGTGTTAATCTTCAAATCAATCCCTGTGGAGCCACTTTGCCTCTTTTTAAAAACAAAAGTCCCCCAAATTAAGTTTGTAGTCCGTAAAAGAGTCCTGGGTACGGCTGATAACTGATGGGCCTATATATGACCAGCTTTGGTAAGAGCTAGAGATGGACCAATACTGGTATTTTGGTATCGAGTTTTTTTTTGGTACACGCCGATACCGAATACTGGAAGTTCCCTTCAGGAAGCCAGGCGGCGTGTAATTACTGGCCACCTGGCTTCCTGATTAGCCAGGAAGCTGGGCAGTGTGTAAAGACTCGCCACCCGGCTTCCCAATTTGCAGGGAAGCCGTCCACATGCTTCTCGTCACTAGGTGACGAGGAAGCACGGAGCCGACTTTCTGGCCAATCAGGAAGCTGGGCGCTGTGTAATGATGCGGCTTCCTGATTGGCTGGGAAGCCACCTCCATGCTCCCTCGTCATGAGGAGACGAGGGAGTATGAAGTCGGCTTCCCGACCAATCAGTCATTACACGGCGCCTGGCTTCCTGATTGGCCAGCTTCCGACCAATCAGGAAGCCGGGCAGCGCGTCATTACACACTGCCCAGCTTCCTGATTGGCCAGGAAGCCGGCTCCATGCTCTCTCATCACAGGTGACGAGAGAGCATGGAGCCGGCTTCCCGGCCAATCAGGAAGCCGGGCAGCGCGTCATTACACACTGCCCAGCTTCCTGATACCGGAAGTATCGGGCTAGGCATTGGAGCACTTGGGCGCGTACGAGTACTCGCCCAAACACTCGGTATCGGCACCGATACCAGTATCGGTGCATCCCTAGTAAGAGCCATAAGAGCATTCTCAGCGGACTTCACCGTGCCACCTACTGGTCATACGTGGCCTTGCATTTCTCTTCCAGCTAATCTTGACCAAAGTATACTTTTTGGACTGCTGGCAGAGATGTATAAATACATACGTGCCAGTCTGGGCTCTGATACTGCCAGTGTGTGGGGAGGTGTCTCTAGCGTGTACTCTAGTGTGCAGTAGTAGCACATGTTACAGAGGGTTCCATGGAGTGAGGAAGCAGTGAAGTAGATCAGATCAGTAAAAGTCATACACTAGAAGAATTTTATTTGAAAGAAAATGTTTTTGGAATGTTTGTTCCATTCTCTGATAGTTAAAGTGATATTAACTACCTCCCGGCCAGCCGCTGTGTATACACGGCCTGCCGGGAGCTTCTTGGATGTAACTGGGCGTGTATACACGTCCTGTTACATCCGCCCGCTAGGGCGCGGCGCGCGCGAGCGGGAAATCCCCGCTATTTGAAAAGAGGCAGCGATGCCCGTTAATATACAAGCGATGCGCCGGCTATAGAGCCGGCGGATCGCTTGTATGAAGCCCCGAGA
>NW_017306291.1:571166-575575 GCF_000935625.1 Nanorana parkeri | reverse complement strand
TTCTAGGGCCATCAATCACTGATAACACTAAACTGATGAGCGGTAAAAGCTTTTAAAGCGTCGCCTATGGCCAATTTTGGGTATGCTAGTTTTTTGCGATTTTGCGAGTGCGCGCAATTTTTACGCTTGACATGTTTGGTGTCTATTTACCCGACGTGACCCCGTCTTTTATATTTTACCAAATAAGTGGGTAATATTAGTTGTTTTATAGCATAATGTAAAAAAAAACTTTTTTTTCTCAAAATCTTCAGTAATTTCTCCTGAATATAGTAAAAAATAAAACCCGCAGTGGTGATTAAATACCACCAAAATAAAGCTCTATCTGTCCCCAAAAAATGGTATAAAATTCATTTCAGTACAGCGTTGCGTGACGGAATAAATGTCAGTCAAAGTACTGCAGCGCTGAACACTGAAAAATGGCCTGGCCAGGTAGGGGATCTAAACACCTGGTCTTCAAGCAGTTAAAGTAGAAAACAATAAAAAAAAAGCTATCCCAGATGTTGATGAAATCACTTACAATGGACGCTGCTGCTTCATGTTTAAAAGTTTTGATTTCCTGCAGAATCAGCTGGTCTCCTGAGCACTGGCACTGATATCATGTTGTAGGGTGGCTCCGTTCCCTTGCAGGGTCCTATGGAGCCACTCTTGTGTGTGCTAGTAAGCTGTGTGTGCCTGCACAAATACACAGACACAGCAAGACAAGCCACTTCCCTGCTCCACACTTTTCCCTACTCCAAGCTAGTGGATGATCAGCTGTTGGAGACGGCTCTGTCCCTTGTCATCTTGTACTGGACAGGAAGTTCAAGGAAGCCGAGCAGAGAGAGTTGGAGCTGTTCGGAAACATGATGACTGTAAGTGTTTGGCCACAAATAAAATGAAACACTTTTCTGGGCGATGTATATTTGTTTGATCTGGATTCATCATTGAAAATAAAGCTATAATGGGATCCAATCGTCCATCTTTTTCTATCAAAGTGGCAAAAAAAATGGAGGAAGCAAGATGGAAATGTTTTTTTGAGCGAAGGAAATTCTACCACTGAATGTGGTTTTCTTTTGGGAAACTCCATTCATTCCAAAATCAAATATAATTTCAGACAGCATTGTCAAATCTCTGATAGCGTTATATAAAGATGTGTGGTATGAACATTGGTTGGAGAATCTACCAGTGTATGGCTGGCTTTATAATACCATCCGGGGCGGAGCTATCAGGAGGTATTCAGGCCAAGGACAATGGAGGACATTTATCAAAATTGGCGCAGGCAGAAATCTGGGGCAATCACGACCTAAGTTGCACTGCAATGGTACGCACAGCATTGCGGTACCAAACATTCTGGTGCGGGCAACATTTTTTTTGGTTTTTTTTTTTTAAGATGCACCCAGCGTTCCTACCTTACGAGAAATGGAAATAAGAAACTAGAAAAGTGGAAGGCATGTGGCGACCCACTGAACATGGGGTCACAGACCCCCTTTTGGGTCACGACCCACCAGTTGAGAACCAAGGGCCTAGATCAAGGGTGGGCAACCTCAGTCTTCCAGCTGTTATGAAACTACAAGTCCCAGGAGGCACTGCAAGATTCTGACAACCACAGGCATGATTCCCAGAGACAGAGGGATTCTGGGATTTGTAGTTTAACCAGGTTGGTGATTGGTCCGTGTCCGTGCCACATTCCTCTTCAGTAGTTGGTTGCTAGGACCGCTGTCGTCCTAGCAACCAATGACGCCAGGGGTCCTCTGCAGTCATTGGTTACATGGACCTCTGGCGGTCCTAACAACAAGTGACAAAAATCTTTGTGCCAAGTTCCTCTTCAATCATTGGTTGCTAGGGCCGCTGGTGTCCTAGCAACCAAGTACCGTGCAACACGTCCACAGTGAGGCAGGTGCGTTGCATTGCATACACAACCTTTTTTCAGCTGCACGGCATTGCGGTACTGTGTTGAGCACAGCACAGGTACAGTTAAGCGCACTGCGGCTGGGAGGTGCATTTGGGGACCCATTCAAATGAATGGCAACACAACACACAAGTCGCACCGTAGTGGACAGTAGGTCCGGCCCTCCACAACAGTCCCAGCTTCTCGTATGGCCCCTTGGGAAAAGGAGGACAGACATGGAGGCTGTGTGCAAACACCAGTCGTGTCACAGCCGATAGAGAGTGAAGCAGGGGACAGATATGGAGGCTGTGTGCACACACCGGTGGTGTTACAGCTCATAGAGAGTGAAGCGGAGGACAGATATGGAGGCTGTGTGCACACACCAGTGGTGTTACAGCCCATAGAGAGTGAAGCGGAGGACAGATATGGAGGCTGTGTGCACACACCAGTGGTGTTACAGCCCATAGAGAGTGAAGCGGAGGACAGATATGGAGGCTGTGTGCACACACCAGTGGTGTTACAGCCCATAGAGAGTGAAGCGGGGGACAGACGTGGAAGCTGTGTGCACACACTGGTCCTATCACAGTTCGGAGAGAGTGAAGCGGAGGACAGAAATGGAGGCTGTGTGCACACACCAGTGGTGTTATAGCACATAGAGAGTGAAGCGGGGGACAGACATGGAGGCTGTGCGCACACACCAGTCGTGTCACAGCCCGGCTGTCAGCTGGTCTGGTCACGTGGTGCGGGGTGGAAGGTCGCCGCCGCTCACAATGGATCTGTCGGAGGACTGGCAGAGGGGTTTGCACCGCTTAGCGGATCCGGCCCGGTTTGGCCCCAAAGCCTTCAGTGCTGTTCTCCGGGGAGCCCTCCAGAGCCTGGTCCGGGGCCCCGCCGCCCAGTGCGCCCTAGGTAAGGCCGCAGGAGCGGGGAGGGACGGTCTCCTTTTGTGCGGGGGATCCCCGGGAGCGGCGGAGCGAGAGCTCAGTACCCGCTTCCTGCTGTGCCAGCCTCACCCCACTGCCGTCCCCAGCCTCTGCCGGGTGTACTGGGGGCTGCGGGGCCCGCTGGGAGCACTGGGACTGGGCATTGTATACTGGGAGGACTGGGCATTGTGTACTGGGAGCACTAGGACTGGGCATTGTATACTGGGAGCACTGGGACTTGGCATTGTATGATGGGAGGACTGGGCATTGTATACTGGGACTGGGCATTGTATATTGGGAAAACTAGGATTGGGCAGTGTACACTGGGACTGGGCATTGTATACTTGGAGCACTGGGCCTGGGCATTTTATACTACTGGCAGCACTGGGCCTGGGCATTGTATACTGGAAGCACCTGGACTGGGCAGTGTAAACTGAGAGCACCTGGACTGGGCAGTGTATACTGGGAGCATAGGGACTGGGCAGTGTATACTGGGATTAGGCAGTGTATACTGGAAGCTGTGGGACATGGCAGTGTATACTGTGAGTGGGTAGTATGTACAGGGGACACTAGGGGTGCTGGCACTCGGGGGTATGTACTGGGGTGCTGTGAATGGATGGTATGTACAGGGGGCGCTGGGAGTGGGCAGTATGTACTGGGGGCACTGGAAATGGATGGAATGTACTGGGGGTGCTGGTAGTCACGAGTATGTACTGGGGGCGCTAGGAGTGGGCAGTATGTACTGGGGGTGCTGGCAGTCAGGGGCGCTAGGAGTGGGCAGTATGTACTGGGGGTGCTGGGAGAAGCTTGTTTGTACTGCAGGCCCTAGGAGAGGCCAGTAGTTTGTACTGGGGACGCTGGGAATGGGCAGTATGTACTGGGGACACTGGGAATGGGCAGTATGTACTGGGGACACTGGGAATGGGCAGTATGTACTGGGGACACTGGCAGAGGGCACTGTGTCCTAGGAGTGCTCGGACTGGGATGGAGCAGTGCTTACTAGGGGCACTGGGAGTGGGCAGTATGTACTGGGAGCACTGGGACTGGGTAGTGAACACTGGAATTGGAGTCTTGGCCTTCACTGTGATCGCCAGGACTTGAACTGTATATCACGGTATCCCTAGTACCAGGGACTGTTTACCTTGATCACTAGGCCTCAGGAATGGCTCCTAGAAATACTAGTACTTGGTCACTAGTAATGGGGGATGTTTCCTGGAATCACCACCACTGTGATCAATCAATAAAACCCTTTTCATAGCGTGTGGTGCCAGGGGCTGATTACTGGGATGACTAGTCCTTGTGGCTGTGTACAATGATCACTGGTACGGCTGGGGCCTGCGCTCACTGGTACGGCTGGGGCCTGCGCTCACTGGTACGGCTGGGGCCTGCGCTCACTATGGCTGGGGCCTGCGCTCACTATGACTGGGGCCTGCGCTCACTATGACTGGGGCCTGCGCTCACTATGACTGGGGCCTGCGCTCACTATGGCTGGGGCCTGCGCTCACTATGGCTGGGGCCTGCGCTCACTATGGCTGGGGCCTGCGCTCACTATGGCTGGGGCCTGCGCTCACTATGGCTGGGGCCTGCGCTCACTATGGCTGGGGCCTGCGCTCACTATG
>NW_017306291.1:562135-570353 GCF_000935625.1 Nanorana parkeri | reverse complement strand
ACTATGGCTGGGGCCTGTGATCACCGGTACAGGGGACAGCGTATTGTGATCAGGACTACCGTAGTGTGTACTCACTGTAATGACTAATGCCAGGACAAGTCAGCGGGTCATTAGACCCCGGGACTGACTGCTCACTATATATCACTAGTACGGGGGAAGGGTCATCACTCTGGGCTCATATGGGTTAATTTTGTGTATTAATATAAGCAGAGCTAAATGTAAACAAACACATCTGTACAAAGGAACCAATCAGAGCTCGGGTTTCAGATGGAATCAGGAGTCTGATTGGCTCCTGCGGGCAATGCTCCGGCTGCATATAAATCAGTTGGTCTCAGTCTGTTTGCAGTGTTGGGTGTATGACGAGAGCGGTAGGCAGATGGCACAATGACAGAAAGTGTCTGAGGAAAGGATTGTATGAGGTGCTGATGGCATTCATGTGTCTGGTGCTCAGCCTGCTCCCTCCTCCTCATTCCATCACTGGCAGGTATCAGGCCGGTGTAGCTGTTACCTCCAGAGTGATAACAAGCACCAGCGTGCTGGAAGATCTCTGCCTTTCATCAGCTATTTCCTTCTCTCAGTAGAAAAGGTGACCAGCCTTTTATAATCGGAGACCCCTGTGGCAGACCATGGCACTGGGTTGTGTCAGCTGTCCTCCTTGTAATGTTCATAGGAGAGGTCCCTCTGCTCTGGATACAATGTCACCAATATCATCTGAGGGGTTTGTATGCTTATTGTTCTATTTGTTTTTGTTGCTGCTGGAAAAAAACAATAAAAAGAGAACTGGCTGTGTCATCACTGAAAGTGAAGGGTGTTGTGTGTGACGCTTAGACCATGTGACAGGGCGGAGCCTGGTGTCTGATACGCAGGGACCAGTGGGAGGGGTTTCCTGCTGCTGTGTGTTGTCATTAGAGGATCTGGGCGGGATGGAGTGTTATTAGAACAAGGAGGACTTAAAGGAAATGTGCAGGCTGCTGCAGAAAATGCTCATTGCTTGGCTATCCTGCGGCCTGATCACTTTTATGAGAGACAGATCAACACACTACAGCAAAAGAATGTAGTTGTGGGAACAATTATGGGACGGCAACGTTATTTAAAACGAATATCAAAGTTTTATTAATACATTTATTAAAAGTTCATTTATTATTAGACATTAGGGATGAGCTCAGGTATGAAGAGAACCCAGTCCAAACCCAGAAGCTACAGGGGCCCCCCACCCAATCAGCTGCATATAAACAAAGGGGCGGGATACTTGTGCTTTGTAAATCCCCTTCACACACCGTACCGATGTACCCCAAGTGGCGCTGGAACAACTGGTGGATGGCGCCACAATGTACGATCTAGAATGCAACCTCGGCACTCCAGCTGTGATCAAACTACCCACCTCCTCATGCTTCTGCTTCCAAGAGTCATGCCTGCGCCTGTCAGAGTCTTGCAGTGCTTCATGGGACTTGTAGTTTCACCACAGCTGGAGTGCCAAGGTTGCCCGCACAGCATTCTGCTTCGGAATCTCCTTTTTATTTGTATTCCTTTAGCATGACATGTGATTGCAACGTTTCGGAGCCTCTCTGGACCCATTCTTCAGGCAAAGTGTCTGGCCAAGGGGTCCTGTGAGGCTCCGAAGCAGAATGGTGTGCGGACAACATATCTTCTATAGATACTTGTGCTGACGTCAGTGACCTTATATGGCCATATTTGGTCATTGTCGTTGCCCAAATATAGCCCTGTGGCCATATAAGGTCAAGGTTTTGCTTCATCCCGCCCCTTTGCTTGTGTGCAGCTGTAGTCAGGGAATTCCCCGGCCGCATCTGATTGGGTGGCAGCGGAAAAAGCTTCCTTCCGTGTTTGGAGGATCCCTCTGAGCGTGAGCTCATCCCTAAGCCCCCATTCACTCCTGAGCATTCCGCGAATGTGTGCCAAATGCAGAAAACAAATGCGCAGCACGCTTGCGATGCTAATACTGGTTAATGGCGCCCCAAACGTGGCTGGGTGTACATGCGGGAAGGAAATGATGAACACGTCTCAGATCTTGCTACATGTAATACTTTCCCGTGTTTTGTGTGCGCTCAGGAGGCCACTGAAATCAATGGGGACACACGCCAAATGCGGGAAACAAACACACGCGAATGTGTGTCACCGCGACACGTGTTCAGGCAATGCTATGGTGTGAACGGGGCCAGTGGCGATACCTCAGCTAGTGCCCGACATGTCTCCGCACCCAAAAGCAGTGACGTCAGAGACAGCCAGGCAGCTCGCATTGTAGGGGGTCAGCAATGGCAAGGTATGGCTTTGTTCTCATAACAGGTTTCCATAAGGTGCCCATCAGCATGAAATGATCCTCATCCACATTGATTGTTATGTATATGAGCATTAGTCTTTCTGTGCATGCACTGCTCCTTGCCTGAGGCTGCTGTGAGGTGAACTGTGCATGACTGTCAGTGACAGTCCGCCTACCGTGATTCTTGCATCCATTGTGTTCAACTCAGATAGGGACTGTTTTGTGTGTAGATCACCCATCACCCATGGCAATCAGTAAGGGGGCCGGGCCAGAAGGATTGCAGCAAAGTGAGGAATAATGACAAAGTGGAGGAACTGCGATGAGAAATGATTGTCATTATAAAAAAGAAAGTCTCTGCGAATATGATGTCATTTATCATCGGGGTGGTAGAATATATAGAGACAGCGGCACTCCAAATAGTGGATCCAATACGTCTGTTTATTGACGTACGAGCAGCACAACGCCATGCAATCAATGCGACATTTCGGGGTCTCACAGGAATATAAACCCAGAATGTACAGCGAGCGTTGTCACTATTATAAAGACGTCATATTCATATATATCATATACAGGAATTAAAGTGGATGTAAACCCTGACACTGAACTTCTTTTATTTGCTCCCTTTTGATCTGTTCAATAGACAATAGTTTTATTATTCAGGATTTATATATCGCCCAACAGTTTGTGCAGTGCTTTACAATATACAAAGAGACCGTTCTAATATAAATGAAGACAAGAGGGTTAGGAGGGCCCTGCCAGGGAGAGAGTACAATTGACAGTGTTTTGTTAAATCTGTTTAATAAGCACAGAGGGGGAATTTATCAAAACTGGAGCAAGCAGAAACTGAAACAGATGTCCATGGCAACCAATCAGCTTCTCTCTTCAGTTTGTTCAGTTAAGATTTGAAAATGAAAGAGAAAAGCTGATTGGTTGCCGTGCACAGCTGCTCCAGTTCTGATTAATTCCCCTCAGAGTGTCCTGTTGATCCTGCCAGAAATCCAGGGCTGTCTTTGTGCACTCTGTATTGTTGTTTAGAATAGTGTTATCTTCCTGCCCAGTTCACCTCTAGGAACTACAGAAAACCTTCATCTATATTATGGATATGAGGAGAGAGGAGGTATTCAAACCATTCATCCCCACACAGCTACCTCCTCATGTATCACTGGCCCCTCCCTTTTAGATTGTAAGCCCTCAGAGGCAGGGCCTTCCTTACCATCTTGTCTTGAATTGTATTGTGATTGTAACGTCTTCCTTATATTGTAAAGCGCTGCGCAAACTGTTGGCGCTCTATAAATCCTGTATAATAATAATATTCTAAAGTCCTACCACACTTCCTGTCCTAGGGTAACAACGCTGCCCCCCCCCCCCCTTTTCCCACACACACATATAGAAGCAGCACAATGAGTGAACGTTGTCACCATAGAACAGGAAGTGTGTTACCGCCAGGATCACCAGGGGAAAATAAAGGAAAAATCTAAATGAATGCAGCCGTCACATCTAAGGACTGCTGAGCTGCAATATATTATTATTATTACTATTCAGGATTTATATAGCGCCAGCAGTTTGTGTAGAGCTTCACAATACAAGGAGAACATTACAGTTACCACTGAAGACAAGATGGTCAGGAGGGCCCTGCCCGCGAGAGCTTACAGTTTTGTTGTTGGATTTCGATGCACTTTGATACAGGGGATAGACATGGTAGATTTGAAATGTTGTCTAGCAAAGTAAATGTTTACATAACTTAGTAAATAATATGAAGCTGTGTTCACTCTGATCACCCGATCATGTGCAAGCAAGATTACAAAAATAAAAACAAATTTTCCCTTGCACGTGATTGGATAAAAGGAGTGAGCACAGCTTCACCTTCTTCACTGAGCTAAAGTGAGTCAAGTGTGAACAGATTCTAATGCTTTAGTAAATAAGCCCCATAGACAGTGAAATGTTCATAGACTTAACTATGTAAAGAAATAAGTGATTTCCTCCATCACATCCAGTCAGACATTTCTTTTTCTAAACGGTGATACAAATGAGCTTACATACATATTAGCTTATAGCTGACGGAGTTCAGGCCGGACCGCCAGCTTACATACTGTGTATCCTTCTTGTCATTCGCAGTCATATTACAGATAGGATATGGAGGGTATGAAATTCATGTTGTAAATGAGAAACGGAAATTTAAAAAAATATTTTGTTTCCTCTAATCTGTTTCCTGATTGGGATCAAATAATGATGAACTTATCCTACTTGTATCAAAGGACCTTCACCTATTGTTAATGGAAGGTGAATACTGATACGTGTTGTGGGTGTCTCTGACATACAAGGGCCTGCTTCACTTTGTTTCTGTTCAGATTTCCTAAATTGGCCCAAAAGATCGTATCCTGTAACATCAGACATAATATCAATTCACAGAAGGCTGAAGAGTTTGGAGAAGTGAACAATCTAGGACAACATAGCTGATTTGGAGAAATTCTCCAATTCAGTTCACTTTCCAGTTCAGCTGTGTTGTCCTAGATTGTTCACTTCTCCGGCCTTCTCCAAACTCTTCACCCTTCTGTGAATAACCCTGTAGGTCTTTTTCACCCTGGACATGTCGCCATGATTTTTGCTGCATTTTGAAATGCATGGACAATAAGCGGTCTTCATTTACTAAAAGAGTAACTGAAAGTTAGTAAGTAAGGTGAAGCTGTGTTCACTTTGAATCCCAAATTCTGTACAAGGGTATTTCAAACAAAAAACATTTGCTTTCCAGAAAATACAGGTTCTTGTATTATGTTAGCCGTCAACTAACTAGATGTTTGGTTTGATACAATTTATTGGCTAACAAAATAGATTGTAGTACAAACTTATAAGAGACACCGGCCTCCTCCTCAGCTAATATTGCCTAAAGTAGAGGCCAGTGTGCCTCATAAGCAATCTAGTTAACCAATAAATAATCTCACTATAAATACAAACTTCTACTTTATAACAAATGTGAAATTGGGTGAAGTCACCCCGGCTTCACCTTGTATCAGTGAACATGGACTTTGCTAAGTGAACACACTCTCCTGCTTTAGTAAATCAGCTGCATAGGGTTTGGTAGGCCCTGTTACATCATGCATTGGTTTGCAGTGCATTGTAACACAAATTCCTGTGTGCTGTATTTTCGGTGCACTGACTGGTATTTTACCAAGCAAGTTAATTTATTTTTAATCAGTTTAATTTTTAAAAAAAACAGCAACACACGTTAGGGGGCACTTTTTTTGCGTAAGCCTGGCCTAAAAGTCCACCTTTGACTGTAATGGTAGATGTGGATTTATTTAGGAATTTATTAGGAATTAATTTCTAAATTGTTTAAAGGATATTTTTTTATATGTGACATATAAGGGAGAAAGAATGTAATTGTGGTGAGATATATATAATTTATTTTATTTTTTTACATATATTTTTTACATACATTGAGGCTGTTGATACCTTGTGTGAATTTTCACTTTAATTATCCAATCCTGTGCAAATGAAATAAAAAGTAAACAGGAATTTGCTTTTCACGTGATTGGATAATTGAAATGAATATTGACAATTTATTGTATGAAGAATCTCAGTTCCTTTAGTAAATCACCCTCATAGTATTTTGTACACATTTACTAAAGCAACTTTACAAAACAAAATCTATGATCAGACATTTTATACACACATCAATGCAATGTGTCACTGAGTGTATTTCTTCCCACACCTATACATATTGAATATAATAAAAGGGGAAAACCAACATGCTGCTCCCTTATCTGTGTCCTCTCACCAGTCTATTGAATACTCAGACTTCCTCCTGATTTTGTTACTATTACACTGATTTGTTTCTCATTTTTGGATTTGTTATTTTGGTCCTGGCTGCTGTCTGTTTCCCTCATTGTGCAGATCACCAGTAAGAGATGTTTGTATGTCCCAATGTCTCCAAGCCTTCCATATTTCCAGTGAGGCCAGCTCTCTGTTGTTTGGGTCGGTTCCTCCGGTTGAATCTGGAGCAGATGTTGCAGTCAGAGGCGTAGAACGTGTTGGGCATTCACATCAGCACAATGACTTGTATGTGGACTGGCTGTTTGTGGTGTTTCTCTTGGAAGTGTCAGTGAATTTGTTGCACAGTCCTGCTCAGGCAGTGTATCATTATTTCCCTGCCATATTGTCCGTGTGTGTGTGTTGCTCAGATCCCAGCTGCAGGGAGGGAATCAGACCTGCCAGCTACAATAGATCGCCTTGTTCCCTCTGCATATTGAACGGACGGCGCTGGGCTGCTGCTCGGGGTGCTGCTCCTGTCACCCTGTGTGTGACCTCTTGCCAATTCTCCTGCTGCATTTCTTGGCAGCTTCTGGGCTCTGCCAGGGGAGGGAGAGCTTTCTTCTTGGGCCTGGCTGCTGCTGTTGGGCCGCTCACTGAGATTTCTGGGCTTCTGACTGAACACAGTGCTGTGTGTGGAGGAAGTTTTACAAGTGCAAGACTGCATTCCACACTTTGATATTGTATGCTAGCCCCAGTCAGTTCTAGTGCAATGTTGTATGCAGGTTCTGCATTGAATCTGGATTGATCATAGTGTTACAGCACAACTGTATATGTGCAATATTGTATCCAGACTGATCACAACTTTATACCACAATTCTCTATATGTAACATTGTATCCAGTCTGATCACAGCTTCACATCCACAATTCTCTATATGTAACATTGTATCCAGTCTGATCACAGCTTCACATCCACAATTCTCTATATGTAACATTGTATCCAGTCTGATCACAGCTTCACATCCACAATTCTCTACATGTAACATTGTATCCAGACAGATCAGAACTTTACATTCATATAGAGATACAGTTCTATATATGTAACATTGTATCCAGAATGATTACAGTTTTATTCTACAATACTCAGTGTGCATCATTTATTTTAACATTGTATTTGGACTGATCATAGCTTTAAATCTTAACTTGTATATGTGCAACATTGTATTGTATCCAGACGGATCACAGCTTTACATCTACAATTCAATGTGTACAATATTGTATATAACATTGTATCCAGTCTGGTCACAGCTTTACATCCATATAGAGATACAGTTCTCTATATGTAACATTGTATCCAGAATAATCCCATCTTTACATCCACAATTCTCTATATGTAGCAATGTATCCAGACTGATCACAGCTTCACATCCACAATTCTCTATATGTAACATTGTATCCAGAATAATCACAGCTTCACTTCTACAATTCTCTATATGTAACATTGTATCCAGACTGATCACAGCTTCACATCCACAATTCTCTATATGTAGCAATGTATCCAGACTGATCACAGCTTCACATCCACAATTCTCTCACCCACAGTTTTATATGTGTATCCTGTGGGTTATTTACTACTAGGGCTGTTTAAGTTGCTTTGTGGTTGTTAGTAAATAATCTGAATATTTTTTTCACTTTCAATACCAAACATGTAAGAGGGAATAAAAATTAAAACTGGATTTTTGCAGCATTTGGTTTTCTCATTTCATTGAAGACAGTTTCATATTATTAGCTGAGCTAAATGAACATTCATTTCAATGTAACAGTTTATGATTTAGTAAATCAACTCCACTGTGTCCATACTCATTAAAGCTTTACACTCAGAATTATTACATATTCTACACTGGGGTGGGATGGATAGATCGATTTATAAAGAAAGATAGAATCAGATAGATAAATAAAGGGGAGTTACATTCACCTTATTGGTCTAGTTATGTGCCTTAGTAAACAGTTGTAGCTAATTCATTTTGATAACAGGACATTCTGTCCCCCTTTTATACACGTTCCCATTTGAAATTCACAGTTTGTACGTGGACTATGAGTGTTGTCCATATTTCACTGTGTAATGTTTATATCCGTAACATACAGTCTGGAGAAACCTCTATGGTAATGTGTATATATGTGTATAGATATATATA
>NW_017306291.1:560027-562017 GCF_000935625.1 Nanorana parkeri | reverse complement strand
TATATATATATATATATATATATATATATATATAGTTTTTTGGTTGATCTCATATGCTCATTTCTTCTTTAACCATTCACATTCTAGAATGTGTTCCTCAGCCCAGTTCTTCATATCTGGAATATGAACAGACAACTGTCAGAGCTGATATCCAGACACACAATTCTATTTTGTGTTTTACTCATAAGATAATCTTATATCATCATCAATTCAGAGTTCTGTAGTGCAAATAACTCTGTGTGTGATTAGATAGATAGATAGATAGATAGATAGATAGATAGATAGATAGATAGATAGATAGATAGATAGATAGATTAGACAGATAGATAGATAGATGGATAGATAGATTAGATACATAGATAGATAGATGTGTATACTGTAACATACATATACATACAGACAAAGATTCTAAGACAAATGTATCCCAGTACAATGTATTTCAGTCACAGGTTTCATGTGTTGTACTTTGTAATACTTCCCTAGTAATTCCTGAGCCGCTGCAAGTTTTAAATCCGACAAATAATTCGCCATAAACTGCAGTGGGGCAGATCCGACTGTCAATCAATCAATCCCTCTCATGTCAGAGGCAGTCAGTGACCGGGTTGGGCTGATGAATAAGGGCACAGCTCCGGTTTGGGGTGTTGATTTGAATGCTCTGTGTCTGTTTTATGACAGAAAGGTGGAAGTTGTTTTGCAGGGTTGATGTCAGTGAAAATACAAGTGAAGCTGCGTTTACTTCTCCCATTTCTGTACATTTTCATTGCACATTTTTGGGGTATTTCAGCTCCTTCTTATTCACCAACATCCACCTTTATAAGTGAGCAGCCTCTGCTGCTTTAGTGCATCGGCTCCTCTGTCTCTGGCGTTGAGTGAGCTCGTTCTTGTGCGTTTATTCGGTGTTTAATCCGTTCGCTCTCTCAGTGCAGCGTTTTATAGTTTTAGTAGTTTGTATCCCCCTGTGTAGTTTCCGTGGTGATGTACAGACTTCATATCGTCTATGGAGGTCATGACGGAGCTCGTTCACTCTCTGTGGAGGTGTTTTAGGTAGAGGTCAGGCACTTGGAAGGTCAGGTTTGTGCAAATGTCAGAAGTGGCTCTTTGGATTGGACTGTTTTTGGTTGTAGTTCGGTGCTGGTGGTGGGCGGCGGAGTGCACGGCTCGGTGCGGCGCGCTCACAGCTGTCAGTGCCAGGAAAACCCGGCTGTAGAGAGGCGTTCATGAGCGCTGACACCAGAGGAAACGAGTCATTTACCGGCACTGCGAGCTTCTTATCAAACGCCATCCACTGACTGCTGCGGAAACTTGTCTGGGGGGAAATGTAGCCGAGGGATCGGTGTCACCAGCACCATGAAATGTATATAAAAGATTCAATGCAAGATCTCGTCCTTGTCTGCATTGTATAGGAAGGGCGGAATTCTAATTCAAGTGCTATTCATAAATGGAATCTATAGACATACATGATGGACGGTGTCAGATTCGTACACACGTGGACGGTGCCAGATTCGTACACGTGGAGGATGCCAGATTCGTAACACTTTTTAACGCTGACGTTTTTTTCTTCTTCTAGAGCATGGTGAATGTTATTGAATACTTTCTTCAATTAGACGATCGTTCACAAATCCGATCTCGGCGATCTCACTACATGCAATCGATGAAATCTGATTTCTGATTGGTTGCTATTTGCCCTTCTAAGTAGTGTGAGTTTTTCTTTAGAGAGGGCTGTATGATGGAGTCTTAATCCCTCTTATATGACATCTGACCTGTTCAATACAATGTTTACACAGTGTGATCTGCATGTTGTGGGTCATTGGTTCATGTGCACTACATGTCCCAGCCTGCCTTGCCAGCCTTCATCTTCGTTGGGAATGATTATTTGGAAAGGGATTGGTTTAATATTATTAATATTAAAGTTTGTATTTAATTTTGTATTTATTTTATTATTACATTTTTATGTATTTATATTATTTTTTAATGTTTTTTTTAATTTAAG
>NW_017306291.1:558846-560016 GCF_000935625.1 Nanorana parkeri | reverse complement strand
TAATGTTTTTTTTAATTTATGTATTACATTCTTTCTATTTTTTTTTAATTATTATTATTATTATTATTATCATCATCATCCATGTGTATTCTTCTCTCAATGTTCAGCCCTTGAAAATAGAATCCACCTAAATGACATTTTCTTAAACCCTTGCTATGAACTTGCTGTAGTTCAGAGTTACTAAAAAGATCCAAATTATTTTTTGTTAGCAAGCTAGATTTAAAAGAAAAGGTTGGGATTTATAGTTCCTTGACAGCTCCCACCATGCCTGCCTCAGTCACCATCCACTCTTCCTGATTCTGGAAGCAATGTTCTTGTGAATCTTCTCATCTGTAAAAATGAATGTTTCTGTCTGTGTTTTTGTTGCTGTAGATGACACAGAGCTCCGACACATTGCCCCGTCTGCAGTCAAAGAATGTCACTCGGCAGTCGCAGCGTGTGTCCTGGAGGCTGTGAAGCACAATGTAGACAGAGCAGCCCTCAGGTATATATGTTTCTATAGAAATGAGCCTGGAACTGACTTGTGTGCGACAGACCTGCTCATGGTGTCTGCTGTCCCCACAGCTCCCTCCTGGAGGAATGCAAGTTCGATAAAGAAAGGACAGAAGAGTTTTGGACAGAATATCAGGTTTAGATGTTCACATTGTGTGTGTTGTGTAGTGTGTGTGTAGTTTGTGTGTGTGTTAATTGTCAGTCTGATGTGTTACAGAAACACAAGGAACCTCTGGAGATCCTTCTAGGAAAGTGAGTTCAGACTTTTGTTGTCATGTCATTGTGCATTTGGTGTAATCCCCAATATAATTAGGAAGTTCTCTGGCACATTAAAGGAAAGGAAGTTCTTTCATAAATGGACTTGTTAGTGATTGGCCTGTTGGCTCACTCCAGTGTTTGTCCTTTACCTTCAGCATAGGCAGATGTCCCCCACACCTCTCGGATGTGTCCTGGCGTCTGGCATATGAAATCAAGGTGATGGGGATCTTTGTGTATCAAGTGCTTTTTGTTTTGTGTATCGATTGTAAATCCTTCAGCTGAGACCATTCTTCTTTATTTTTTAACCCTTCAGACTAATCAGCTGCACAAAACCTACGGACCGTCCTACTTTGTGAGATTCAGTTTAGAGGTAATAGCACCCAGGCTGAGAATGGGGGGGGGGGGGGGCTTTTTATTGTG
>NW_017306291.1:550325-554807 GCF_000935625.1 Nanorana parkeri | reverse complement strand
GGGGGGGGCTTTATATTGTGACCTTGCTTATTAAAATCTAGTTCTCTGTTCCTCAGACCTTGGATCCCAACCAGGCCCAAGATGTTAGCTTTAATTGCTCCATGGAACAACTGCAGGTATCAGCGTGTTGGCAGATGTTTGATTTGTGTCCTGCGATCTGAGACAAGATTTCAATCGGCTCCATTCACTAAACTACCAGGATGAGGAAACTTATTCTCCAATTACAGTCACGTGGCTGAAAAGAAAGAACTTGTATCCTGGTGGAAAGCTTTGTGAATTGTCTGATACTAAAGTAAAACATTAAATGATCAGGTTGTGTTTACAATGCTTTGGAATATCTGGCGTGTCTGAGCTGCTTGGAAACCAGATAATCAGTTTATTTCTGTTCACTTCATTTATATGATCAGAAACAAAATATGTGGTTTAGTTTTTCTTTGTTTCATTATTTAAAAGCAAAATATACAGAAAAATGGGTTAAATGATACAACCTGGCACCCAGAAATATAAATGGTGTCAGTCTATGCTAGGAATCATGCTCGGCTCAGCTGCTATGAGAAATCAATCCACTGTACATATAACTGACACAAGGCATAGCACTAATAGGACAGCCGGGGGGATCACAGACAGTTTAGATAACAAAACTGCATGTTTGATATCCGCTTGTTTCATGAGAAATTGAAACTGAATGCTGTCATATTGGTTGCTTCTTTTAAATTGTCAAATCTGGCTGCAAGTGCTAAAAAGTTTGCTCTGGTTTTTGTTAGTCATTTAAAGGCAAAATTACATCTTATTTATAAAAAGAACATGACTGAAATCGTGTAACAGTCTTCTGACATTGATATTCTGGTAGTAAGCTTACCCCAGTGACGTTCCTAGGTGACCCTAATATCCCACTGTCAGTCTTCTTACATGGTAACAGTAATATTCCAATTGTGATCCTAATATTCCAGTAGTAGTGTTGTAACAACAGTCTTACCCCAGTTACATTAAATGACAGTAATATCCCAGTGTCAGACTTATAATATTATTATATATATAATATTATAACATAAATATTCCAATTGTGATCCTAATATTCCAGTAATAGTGCTGTAACAACAGTCTTACCCCGGTAACATTAAATGACATTAATAGCCCAGTGTCAGCATTGTAACAGTAATATCCCAGTGCCAGACTTGTAACATTATAACAGTAATATCCCAGTGTCAGCCTTGTAACATTATAACAGTAATATCCCAGTGTCAGCCTTGTAACATTATAACAGTAATATCCCAGTGTCAGCCTTGTAACATGATAACAGTAATATTCCAGTAACAGTCTTGTAACTACAGTCTCACCCCAGTAACATTCCTACAGGACAGTAATATCCCAGTGTCAGCCTTGTAACATGATAACAGTGTTATCCCAGTGTCAGCCTTGTAACATGATAACAGTAATATTCCAGTAATAGTGTTGTAACTACAGTCTCACCCCAGTAACATTCCTACAGGACAGTAATATCCAAGTGTCAGTCGTATAACAGTCTTGATAATATCCTGTCAGGCATTATAGAGATAGTTTTACAGATGAATGGGAAGTACAATGATTGTCACCAGATCGGTGTGTTGGTTCTCTGATCTAATCCCTATAATGCTGTAATATTAAATAAAGAAAAGTCCAAAACAAATGGGTATGACGTCATCACGACCCCTTTAGAAGGCGTGTCTCGAACACGGAGCCCCTGTTATCTGTGTTCGAGGCAGGTTGTGGC
This sequence comes from Nanorana parkeri, assembly GCF_000935625.1. NCBI lineage: Eukaryota > Metazoa > Chordata > Amphibia > Anura > Dicroglossidae > Nanorana > Nanorana parkeri. Next base: position 553,057 of record NW_017306291.1, on the reverse strand, counting down.
TCTGGCTGGACTGTGATATTTTCTTCTCTTGTTTCTCCTTTTAGGATTTAGTAGGAAAACTTAAAGATGCAGCTAAAAGCCTGGAGAGGACGTCTCAGATGTGACCCGGATCCTCCCTCAGAAGTCACCTGGAAAACAACATTTTATTTGACTTTTTCTGATGATTGCTTTTGTTTGGTTTTCATTCCCAGTGATCAGACTGGCTTGTTGGGAAAACTGGGATGTACTTTTCTTTTCGTGCCTTCCTTTACATTCCATTCTGAGATTTACTCATGCTGGACAAATACATGACAGCATCTTTATTTTATTTTGTGTTGTTTTGTTGATCATTATTTCATAAATGGATTTCTTTCTGCACAGATGTACGGCGCCCATATACTGTATGCCTTTTGTGTGTACCAATAAATATGATATTTCTATCCGATGATGTGGTTTATTTGACCTTTCTTCTATGCAGTCTTTAGAACACCATTGCTTCCATAAATCCCAGCGGCCTGTAAGGTTAAATCCCAGCGACCTATAAGGTTGATTTTAAGTATTCTGTGGCTTCCTCAGCAGCGAATCTATGAAACTGAGGGGATTGTAAACTCTGAGATCCCTGTTACTTTAATGGTTTTGCAATTTTGTTACTTCCTTTACCCCCATCCCTTGTACCCTGTAATCCCATGGTAGACAGACACCAATCACACAATTTTGCTTATTTTTCGTAAATTAGTATACGTTCCTCATTTGTCCTCAGAGATGTTACAGAAATACTATAATGAAGATGAGAGATTAAATGAAACCTTGGCTTCCGGTTGGACTTTTCTTACCTGTTACTTGCACTGTATTTCATTATATGAACCTCCTGCACTAATATTGTTCATTCATAAAGGAGTGTAGTATTAAAGTGGAGGACATAGCAATCAGACTGTCCATTTAAATGTGTTTTATAATTAATTAAAAATAATCTGATCCGGTGCTGTGAACTTCTCAGCCAGAATAAACTTTTTGATGTTCTACAAAAGCAACATTCTAATACAATGTTGAGCAGATTGTGATACAACAGGAAAGCCGATGGTACATCCCACTGATGTGTATATATAACTAGGTCTATAGTCCACAAACATTCTTATAAGCCATATATTGGCTGTAGGAGCTTGGATAGGTTTTATTTATTTAGATCTTTTATAGACTTAGGGGTGTTGTACTTACACAGTCACTAGCACCTTGTGTGCATTTTGTCTAAAAGATATAAAATTATAAGCAATTCTATACTAAATCGGGGTGTTTGAATTGCTGATCAGGACCCGGTAATACTGAAGGAAAGACCTGATTACATGTTGCCTGTAAAAGCTGCAGCCTGCGATGAACTGGATTGTATATGTGACTGGGCGATCATGAGAGCTTCTCCTGTGCTGGGAAGAAACGTGTTAATGGAAAGCTGCGGGTGAAATACGTCTGTATGTGTGAGCACCTCTACCCCCCTACTGGAAGTACCGGAGAGACATTCCTCACCCGGACCGGGCGGCGCCTACTTCAGTGGGTCACAGAGCACCCAGCCCGGGGGCCACCCAGCAGCGTGAGATCCGAGCACATGTGTGTTCAGTCAGTACACAGATCTGGGATCCATTCAACAATTTCCTGGTTGCTAGTCCATAAATCCTGCGTGCTGTCAGGAGATCTGAGCAGCGCTGCCACCAACTACCACCGTGCTTCCATGACACACACACACCAGGAGCTCCTTCACTATATATACATTCACTCCAATGCACTCAGCAGCTTGCACAGGATTTAAGGAAGACCGACGAGGATTGCTAGCATGTAAAGGAACAGATGATTGACAAGTCCAATGTGCTGCAATGGGGACAGAACGAATCCCTGAGCTCTATCATTATCCACTAATTACCCTTAATGCCATTAACCGATTTATCCCCCGACACTAATAAGAGTACCTGTCTACTGCAACCACGAGGATATATATAGGACACATTCGCTGAAGCTGCAACGCAGACCAGCAGTTGTCTGTACATATGATATGGGTGTAAGGTTTGAATGTTGCATCTGTACATATGATATGGGTGTAAGGTTTGAATGTTGCATCTGTACATATGATATGGGTGTAAGGTTTGAATGTTGCATCTGTACATATGACATGGGTGTAAGGTTTGAATGTTGCATCTGTACATATGGCATGGGTGTAAGGTTTGAATGTTGCATCTGTACATATGATATGGGTGTAAGGTTTGAATGTTGCATCTGTACATATGACATGGGTGTAAGGTTTGAATGTTGCCTCTGTACATATGGCATGGGTGTAAGGTTTGAATGGTGCATCTGTACATATGATATGGGTGTAAGGTTTGAGTGTTGCATCTGTACATATGACATGGGTGTAAGGTTTGTATGTTGCATGTCTCTAGTCTGCTGCAATCGTCCTCGAGTAGATAACAGATCTATGGTACATATCTCGGTGATATGATCCATGGGAGACCAATGTTGGTGATTCACAAGGTGATATGTACAATATGTAAGTCCTGCTAAAGACAGCAATACATATCTATGGTTCCTAAAGCCTGTTCACTTTGCACACTGTGTATGTTATGAATATAGGGCGCCGATATGTTCATTTTAATCGATCATGCACCAATAAAAAATGATTTTTTTTTTTTATTTTCTCTCACACTTGATGGGGCGTTTGAAGTGAAAACAGCGTTGCCTTATTTACTAAAGTCTGCGAACATACAACTTTG
>NW_017306291.1:540299-550135 GCF_000935625.1 Nanorana parkeri | reverse complement strand
GGGGTCAATAATGTTCACAGTCACAGTACTCTGGTGGGATTATCCCGCTCCTCCTATCAGCAGAACCTGAATATCAATCAATGATATACAAAGGGGCAGCGATGTGCAATGCACCCCACAGCTGGGTGGCTACAGATAATGAGATTGTTGGAGCTGATTCAATAAGACAATGCTATGAGCAATGGGGGTACCCAAACTACGCTGGCCGGGATTAACCAATCAGAATCGTCTGGAGATCGCCGAGTGCAGCACGCTGAAATGTGATTGGCTGGCAGGGGTAACTGCATCCCTTGCATATCTTCGTTGCTCTCGTCGTTGCCTTATTGAACGTGTCAATAAATGAAGTCCTATGTACGTTCGTACAGAGTAGGGGGAGGGGGGTCTTTATTTCAGAGAAGTTTATATTTTAATTCTTCCTCACAGCCCGGAAACCTCTTCCCGGGACTGAGATCTACACACAGGCGGTACAGCTCTATAACTCTAATCTCATCTCATTCAGTAACTATATGACGTCATATGGTGCCCTGAACGTCATTCCCATGGAAGGTGCACACACGACGTCTGTATGGTAATGTACAATACTCAGTGCCTTCCATTCAGCGGGAGAATACAGCTTACTATGGCGATGTAACTGCAGCAAACCCCTCCATGGTCTGTGAGCTCCCCCACCCCCAGAACGCTTCGCTTGTTTCCCTTCCTAGTGGTTGTAGAGTGCCCCTAGAAAATGCACTTCTCACAGTATGCGCATAGCACCGCACAGTGCATAGCACACGTTTTGTATGTTTGTACCTTTAGTAAATACAGTGGGTACGGTATGGTTGTGTCGATATACATCCACTAAATATTGTAAGTAGACTGTAAGAATAATGGTTAAAGGGCTATACCTTTAGTAAGTACAGTATGGTGGTAGGGCTGTGTCTTTAGTAAATACAGTAAGTACAGTATGGTGGCAGGGCTGTGTCTTTAGTAAATACAGTAAGTACAGTATGGTGGCAGGGCTGTGTCTTTACTGAATACAGCAGCAAGTATAGTTTGGTTATAACGCTGTAGATTTATTAAGTGTGGTTGAAGTAGTTTGGTTATAACGCTGTAGATTTATTAAGTGTGGTTGAAGCGCTGTACATTTCGTAAGTACAGTGTGGTAGTAGCGATGTACCATTAGTAAATACAGTGTGGTTGCAGTGCTGTATCTGTAGTAAATGCAGTAATATTTATTGTAAGTAGACTGTAAGAATAATGGTTAAAGGGCTATACCTTTAGTAAGTACAGTATGGTGGTAGGGCTGTGTCTTTAGTAAATACAGTAAGTACAGTATGGTGGCAGGGCTGTGTCTTTAGTAAATACAGTAAGTACAGTATGGTGGCAGGGCTGTGTCTTTAGTAAATACAGTAAGTACAGTATGGTGGCAGGGCTGTGTCTTTACTGAATACAGCAGCAAGTATAGTTTGGTTATAACGCTGTAGATTTATTAAGTGTGGTTGAAGCGCTGTACATTTCGTAAGTACAGTGTGGTAGTAGCGATGTACCATTAGTAAATACAGTGTGGTTGCAGTGCTGTATCTGTAGTAAATGCAGTAATATGGTTAGAGAGCAGTAGCTGTGCCTTTAGTGAATACAATGTATACAGGATGGTTGCCGCGCTGTACCTTTAGTGAATACAATGTATACAGGATGGTTGTAGGTAGCGCTGTACTTTTAGTGAATACAATGTATTCAGGATGGTTGTAGCGCCCTGCCTCTTGTATCTCGTGTGTATGTTGAGCGCTGTTCCCCTAATACATACATAGGTATAGTCTGTACGGTGCTGTACTAGGAGCTCATATAAGTACAGGGTGGTTGTAGGGTGTAATATGTACATTGGGTGTAGTCTGAGCTCAGTGTGCTTGTATTACCTCTAGTAAGCTCAGCATAGCGCTGCACTATTTACCATCATTGCTGCCTGTTTGTAGCGCTGTAGCTTTAGTAAATACAAACAGACATTCTGCTTATAACGCTGTTCCCATTTTACTGTATTGTAAACGTGCAGTGTTTTGTTATTTATTTTTATTTTTTTAGTAACGTTATAGTTATCCCGCCATCGCCCTTTCAAGAAACACAATTTGCTGGAAGAGCGATACTCCTACTAATTACAATGAGCACGCTACGGCTACATCACTGGAGCTATATTAAATCCTGTATAATTGTATACAGCGCGATCAGAGTGATAGACCTTTAGTAAGTACGGTATAGATGAAGCGTTAGGTAATATATGATTGTAGTGTATGGCTACATCGTTGTACCCCTAGTATGTACAATGCGGTTATAACGCTGTGCGGAGTACATACCATCAGCAAACAGCGCTCTGCCCCTAGTGAGAACAGTGTGGGTATAGCACAGCTCCTCCACACAGCACATTCATGGCTATACCCCGTTCCCTGTGGAAGTACAGTACGGTTGTAGCGCTGCACGGATAGTAAGTACACTACAAACCGTATGCCCCCGGTGTGAGAACATTCAGTATATGATTATAGCACAGCATGCCTAGAAATTACAGTACACGATTATAGCGATGTACTCCTAGCAAGTACTATGTGGTTGTAGTGCCACCTCTAGTAATATATAGCAAGTATAGTATAGATATAGCGCTGCACCTGTAGTAAGTATGCGGTTACAGCGCTGTATCTCTAGTAATATGTATTAAGCATAGTATAGTTGTAGCGTTGTAGCTCCAGTATTAAGCATATTATAGTTATATGGTTATAGCGCTGTATACTCCTAGTAAGTACTATGTGGTTGTAGTGCCACCTCTACTAAATATATATTAACTATAATATAATTCTAGAGCTGTACCTCTAGTTAGTACTACGTGGTTGTAGTGCCACCAATAGTAAATATATATGAACTATGATATAATTCTAGATCTGTACCTGTAGTAAGTACTATGTGGTAATAGCGCTGCACCTCTAGTAAGTCCTAGGTGGTTGTAGAGCTACCTCTAGTAATATATAGTAAGTATAATATAGTTATAGCGTTGTAGCTCGATTAAGTATTTATTAAGTCTATTATAGTTATATGGTTATAGCGCTGTACCTCTAGTAAGTACTATGTGGTTGTAGTGCCACCTCTAGTTAGTACTATGTGGTTGTAGTACCACCTCTAGTAAATATATATCAACTATAATATAGTTCTGGAGCTGTACCTCTAGTTAGTACTATGTGGTTGTAGTACCACCTCTAGTAAATATATATCAACTATAATATAGTTCTGGAGCTGTACCTCTAGTTAGTACTATGTGGTTGTAGTACCACCTCTAGTAAATATATATCAACTATAATATAGTTCTGGAGCTGTACATGTAGTTAGTACTATGTGGTTATAGCGCTACCTCTAGTAAGTATACAGAAAGTATAGTTATAATATGGTTATAGCGCTGCAATGCTAGTAGTAAGTACAATATAATGGTTTTGCAGCCCAGTAGTAAGCATTGCCAGGTGCTCCTCAGCGTCTCTTTTTGTTACATAACCTCCGTACAATCACAGCACAATAGATACCCCTTGTAACTACCATGAGACTGAACGCTAGTTTTGACGCTGCCCGCAGAAGATACATTTGTAACACGGAGCGGTCACATTGCTGTTACATTCATCTTCTGTGAAATGTAGAGGACATTTTGTCTGGTCACATTGCTGTTTCATTCATGGAAATCGTGCCGTCTGGTCCCAGCAATCAATGTTTCAATGGTTGTGGTTTACCAGCCCCGGAGTTCGCTCATCATTTTAGGGGTGCGCTGTTGTAGGTTTATTTGTCGGGCACCCCACCGACTCACACCCCTATGAGCTCTGCAGCAGCACACTCCCGAACGGATGAGCCAACTCCGGAGCTGGTTGACAAAAAGAAGAATTTGATGAAAGTGAACCCGGGGTAAATAATGGCTCCGCCATGGAGTGAGTGTGTTCTGATTCGACCTGCTTGGCTTTAGCAGCGGGTGATCCTTCTTTCCCTGTGTCGGGGGTGGATGTGGTGCAGAAAAAAGGGGCACATTGGTCGATGCACAGAGGAGGAGGAGGAGGAAGAATGTGTAGCCGGGCTGTGCTGAGTGCACTGTGTGTGTGTACATTGTGAGTGCAGTGTGTACATTCTGGGCTGCCCAATCTGAGCCCTGGTGATCTCCCTCTCTATATATTCATGCCCCCACCTCTTCTGCTCCATGTCAGCCTGCCCCCTCCCCCTTGCTCCATGTCAGACTTTTACACCCCACTTTGCCAGCTGTAGCACCCCTACCACCAGGGTCTTGGTAGCCTGGCATTGCTGGGAGTGGGACTGGTGGTGCCAGCTTGGTCATAACGTGCCATCTGAGCCGTGTAGCCCACATGCCTGGGTCAGTTTGCCACCCTCGGGGGCTTTTTTTTTGCAGCTGTGTTGCCCATTCAGTCTAAAGGAGACGAAAACAAGCAAGCAAATATCTGGTTTTGCCTTCGTATGCTTCTCTGTGTGAATGTGTGTGTGTGCGCGTAATTCTGTATGTGTGTGTGTGTGTGTGTGTGTGTGTATATATATATTACTGAGAAAAAACAATAAGAGGACACCCCTGTGCTGATTTATTCCTGGTGGCTGTTTAATATTGTGTGTACAGTTGTCATTTCATGTGCATCCTCCTCCTTTGTGCGAGAGCTTATTGCATGGTTCAGCTCCGCTGCTGCTACTAGGGCTTCTTAGCTTGTGACCGTAAATCACAATTGCCAGAGAAGCTCACTGGCCTTCCCTCTTCCACTACACTGAGAGAGCCCTTGTAGAATCCTTCCAGCAGATCACAAAATTCAGAAAGAAACAAAAAAACCACTCTGCTCTGTGACCCAGAGTGCCAGTGGGGTTACGGTGTGGTCACCCTGCCATGTTTCCATATACTTTGCATAATGACCCATAGAGGGACAGGAGGGCTGGAGGAGCGATCACTGGCATGAAGGTTGGAGGGGAAAACCCTGTTTCAGCTGTTGTTGTTTGTTTGTTTTTTGTTAAGATAAATGTTTCCACTGACTTGTGTTTGAAGTTGCTCTCCTGTATTTGTCGGGTGCTGGGACTAATGCTTTGGGAATTGAGTGGTAACATTAGATCATGTTCATAACTTTGTTCCCACTCTGTCTTCAAGTGTGTGGTGACTATTTCTGTATTAGCCCATCACAGCAACACAGTTGAGTATTGTACATATTTTGTATTTGCATTTCGAGTTCATTATTCAGGACAAGATTTCCAGGTCCCTTTTTTTTTGCTTGGTCCATCTTGTGCTGAATTGTGCTGATAGACCTCCAAGGCTTGTTGTTTCTTCCACTGTGTCCAATGACTTGGACACAGCTGTTCTGTGTGTAGCTGGGACGGTCTCCTGTGTGTGTATGTGTGTATGTGTGTATGTATATGTATATATATATATATAAACACGCTGCCTGGAAGCTCTGGGATATTGCTCAATAAACTAGCCGTGCCATTTTCTATAGCAGGATCCCTGGCTTGACAATAGCTGCATGTTTGTATGTCAATGATATATTTCATGGCTCTGTAACTCTGTGAACATTAACCCAATGTGGCCCTAACAGATTTCCACAGCACTGGCTTCCTGCTTTTCCCCCACACTCCCTCGTCCCTTACTGACAGGCCCGTAACAAAGGTTTCATTCCAAGGCTATGTTGTCACATTTCATTCCTGCCTGTGTGTTTGGGAAGTTATTGGATGATGATGCTCTCATGTAACAAATGCTTTGTTGCTGCTTTTCTTGTTCTGTATAGATCTGAGCTGTGCATAGGATTATTTTCTCAAAAAGGTGCTCATTTTGTTTTCCTTGTGATAAATGACAATGCCTAGATCACCTCCTAATGCCCAGATTGGGGTGATCACTATCTTTAGGATAGGAGGAAATTTGACAGATCAGAAGAGATAAATCCATTGGTTTCTACAAAGCAAGTTGAAGAAGAAAATCTCCAAATGCCTGGGAGCAGTAGTTGAATTGCCAGTTAAGCCCCCTCATGTTGTGTCTGTGTTGGATAAATTCATACCTTGTGCGTGGATTTCTTGTGGGTGATGTGATATTAGGATATAAGGCACAAGGGTCTATTGTTTTGGGGTGTTTGTGTATTGTCTACTTTGATCCTGTTGGTAAATTCCTTAATCTTGAAAAGTTTTCTTGGCATTTGGAGTTTGTAGTTGGCGTTAATGGAGAGAGAGAGAGAGAGAGAGAGAGAGAGGGTCATACAACTTTGCTCCATTTTCACCTGCCTTTCTCTAGTTGTCTTTGGGACTTTGGACCTTTTTTGGTATTTACCCCATGTGGTGGCCGGGCTCTGGTGGTCTCCTTGAAGTTCTTCTTCTAGTTATGGACTGCCAGGGTTGGCATGCTTTTAAAATGAGATGTGGAGGTACAATGTGTCTTGTAGAAGGTAGACAGACTTGTACTTTCCCCGGCCGAAAATTGAAAACATAACTTTCTTTTTAATTTCCCTGGGAGGGTTGTTTGCCAAAGCTGTTCATCAGTGAGCTCCTCCAGTGTTCGGGTACTCATCTATCTATCTATCTATCTATCTATCTATCTATCTATCTATCTATCTATCTATCTATCTCTCTATCTATCTATCTATCTCTCTATCTATTAAATGCTTCTTCTGCTCCAGCTCTTCCTGTTCTCCTGAGTCTTTATCTCCCGACGTTTGCTGTGTCACCCGCGAATCTCCTGCGAATATTACTCTCTGATCCTCAGTAGTTACAGCAAACTTTAATAAACGGCATTTTTCGTTTGTTCTTCGCAGATCTCACCAGTTCTGATCCCCATCAGAGCTAATGTGTTTTTTAAAATTATGTATTTATTTTTATAAATACAAGTAGCGACCCCCTGTACTGTTTTGGAGTCAGTAATAGCCGGCTGTCCCTTTTTGGGGGGTCACATTGCACCCTTGATTCACAGCTGTCCAGGGTTCCTCCCTTTCCCTGTGAGGTGCACTTGTCAGGTGTACAGGTGTAGTGTAGGGGGGGGGGGGGGTGTCAGCAAATTTCAAGGACGTTGTCACTTCCAGTTTCGCTGCGGCTGATTTTTATTTATTTTATTTATTTCGGTTGCGAAAGCGCACAAATCCTTCGCTGTCATCCAGGATAAAATAAACGAGGGGTGCGCTGGGGGGGTGTTACTCCTGGAAGTGGGGGTGGGTGTAGAATCACCCCGTTCCTGGTGTGTATGGCGAGGGTAGAGGCAGTGTGTGACCCCCGGCTCTCTCCTTCCTTCCCTCCCTCTCAGCTCTTTGTCTGTTCCCTGAACTGTACTGGGCGCCTCTTAGTTTTCTGCTCCTTCCCCTCTCCTGCTCGCCCCCCACCCGCCCTCTGCACTTCAGATCTCTGTGTGATGTGTTTGCTTCTCTGGATCTCTCCGTGTATTTGCTGGAAAGGTCCTCGCTTTCCTCCTCCGATTCCTCCAGCTCTCCTGGGTTGGATCGCAGATATTTAGGAGCTGAGCTGTTTATTAAGCGCCATGCTGCTTTTTATTGGCCTGTGCCTTTTTGTGGGATCCACTGACCGCACATGTGGATCTAGTTTGCCTTTTCGCTGCCTGCTTGCCTCCTAGATGAGCCCGATGAATGCTGTAGGTAGTTCTGACTTAGGTGGGTGATTTATATTCGCTCTTTTTCTCAGCGGGAAGATGGAAAGGGTTAAATGGCAGTGCCCCCCACCCCGGCAGGTACATGTCCCCCCCTCCAGCACCTCTGTGTGACTCCGCGCCTGGGTTTCCTCCCCATCTCCAGGCGGTGGCAGGATGCCAAGTGTAAGTGTAGGTTGCCATAGTAACGGGAGGATTGCAGTTTGGGCACCAGCACACGGCAATGTGCTCCTTTCATAGTGAATATAGTCTATCTGGCATCTCCCGGTGTCTTTCCTGGATGGTCTATCCCTAGCCTCCCGTGTCAGGTCTGCACCCTAGGTTCATGTCCCCCTTCCCATACTGCCCTGGCTTCAATCATCGTCCAACTTGTAGAGGTCGCAGGGGCCCGAATATAATAGGTTGGGTACCTTCCACATCGGCATTGCCTGCGATTTTGCATGACTGGTGCGATTAAGTTGTACGCCCGCAAACCTGAAATCTTGGTTGATTATGGACGAGAATGTGTATGTGTACATCAGCTTTGTAAATCTGTTACATTTATGCCATCCATATCATTCATTTTCTGTTGCAGCCGTTCTGCTTTTATGGAATGGCTGTTCATGTAGTAAATGTCGGGACGGGTCTCTAGTCCCCCTGTAATAAAGTCTCGTTAGCTTGCAGGGTATGCTGTACATTTAACTTGTTGTCTGTGTGCGATTTGTTAAGGAAAACCTCTCCTTGCATTTGTTCATGGGGCCAGCTGTGAATTATTGACTGTTTCTTGCAGAGATTGAGAGAGAGAGAAAACCTTTCTACAGAGCAATCATGCATCGGACGACCAGGATCAAAATCACGGAGCTGAACCCCCATCTCATGTGTGTTCTCTGTGGAGGATACTTCATAGACGCCACGACTATTATTGAGTGTCTTCATTCTTGTAAGTAACAAGCTTCCCTATAGAGTTTTTTTATATATGTAAAAGCTGATGGAAATATAGATAAATGCCCACCCAGCCTTCTCCAACTTAAACAGGATTCTCTGCTGTGGACATCTCCAATTTACATCGCTCTGGTCTTTGTGTCGCTATTCCAGCGTTGGTTGCAATAGGTGCTAGTTTTTAATGCAATTTCCTCAAGTCTGGTTCTGCTGCTGCCCTTGGTCTTGGTCTTCTTGAATGTAAAAACATGTCGAGAGATGGATAACTGGATGATGGATTTAAAGGGGTGATTTACTAAATCCGTACAATTTTCACTTAGTCCCGTGACCTTAGAACATGGACTTCTGTGCAGAGGAATTCAAATGAAATTTGCCCTGTGATTGATGTGAATGCAACTTTAATGAGCCATCTGAATATATACTTTAGTAAATCCTCCCTATAGAATTGGTTTGTTACAACAGATGGGAATTCCGTTTATCTTTTTTAGTTTATTAACTATGGAAGTGCTTGCAGCTTATTAATTGTAGGAGCCTTGAAGTCTCCCAATGTCCCAGTATGTTTTTGTAGGGCCGCTGGAGTTATTGGCCCGACTATTCTAACATGTATCAATGGAAGATATGATGTGTACAGATCTATAAGAACACAGAGCAGGATATGTACATACTGCAGGGGAGGGCTTTGTGAATCTTTTGGAACCTTCCCCATAATTAAAGGAGTAGAGAGTTCACTAAGCAAATGTTCACTTTGTAAAATATGTGCAAGATAACATGAATGTTCACTTTAAAGTATGTACACTTTAAAATGAATGTTCCCTTAGCTTAGTACATAATAAAGGGCAGCTGCGTTAATTTCAATCATCAAGCAAGCAATTCTTTATTTTTGGTTTGTATTTTTTTAATAGCTCATTGATTAGGTGTTTAAATTGAACATAGTTTTGCTTTATTCACTATACTAAGTGATCCATCACTTTACAAAGTTTAAATACAATTTGCTAAGTGGATAGTCTTTATTTCTTTAGTAAACCAATTCTAATGTGTCTTTCTTTTGCATGATCTGTGTTGCTTTTTTTTTTTTAATTGCACACAGGAATCTATGCTAAGTTTAAATGGTATTTGGGCCTGCTGGTCAAGGTGTATATATAGTAAATGTCTTTATTATAGATTGCCTATCTATATACCTGTTTCATATTCTATGGATGGATGAGCACATGTATGTGTGACTTCCCATTATATCTTGCTTAAAATTGTGTATTTGTTAGTGTGTGTTTGTGGTTATCTGGCATTAAATGTGTGTAAAATAAATACAAAA
>NW_017306291.1:536049-540125 GCF_000935625.1 Nanorana parkeri | reverse complement strand
TATGTATATATAATATATATTTATATAGAGAGAGACATGCACACATAACTTTATACAGAGATATGATAACTTGCTAAAGGTAAATATGCAGTTAACAAAGTATATCATAGTAAGGAGTATACACGTAATAAATGCCCAATCACGTGTTAAAAAAATAACTATTTTATTATTCTCCACATAATAAGATTGAATATTCAAAGTAAACACAGCTTCACTTTATCTGCCTTCACTTAGGTGAACAGAATTTACCCTTGTAGTAAATCAACCCCAATGACTATGTAATGAATGGGGTATTTTATGTTATCATTTCCATCAATTAATTAAAAAAAAAAAAGTTTAATGCCCAAAAACTGAGCCATACAAATCACACAATGAAATGTAAATCCCTTTTTGAAGTGACAGGGTTCTAGTAGAGGTCTCTTGGCCCTCATTTGTATAAGCTGACTGGTTATTCTGTATGTGTTTGTGGATATTTTAGTTTTCTTTAGTTTACATCGATGAGTTTATTGCGTGCAATGCCTTTTCTTGCCTTTTCATATTTCTCTCCCCAAAGGTAACCAACCTCCTTTATTGTCTTTGTTTGTACAGTTTGTAAAACCTGCATTGTGCATTATCTGGAGACGAGCAAATATTGCCCCATTTGTGATGTTCAGGTGCACAAGACCAGACCCCTGCTGAATATCAGGTAGGCACCGTGGCTTTGTTTGAGAAAGGTGCTGCTTTTCCATGGCTGTGTGTCTGTTGTGAAGGTTTCAGTCTCCATTGTTCCATGTTCCTAAGGCAGCTATGGTCAAAGTCCTTTTCCGATGGAGCAGGCCTATCATTTGTCCGGCCACTAACCCTGTTCCTCCCTCCTGTTTCCTTCCAGGGCAGACAAAACCCTTCAAGACATTGTGTACAAGCTAGTGCCAGGGCTTTTCAAAAGTAAGTATGGAATATAGATTTATTGGTGGTTTTCCTCCAGACACGAGTCGACCACCCCTAACGCTATCTCTGCCTTCTTGTAGATGAAATGAAACGCCGCAGAGACTTTTATGCAGATCATCCTACTGCAGCTGGTAAGTTGGCCATCTTTATCTTGCACAGGACAGGTCCTCTTCAGGGCTCCTTCCCTCACAAAGTGGTTGTTGCATTCCCTTCTTCTGCACTTTTTGGAAACTTGTGATATTCTTCTTCTGTTCCTGATCATATCGATTTCATATTCAAACTCTATGCTTGGTGTAGTCGGATCATCGTTCTAAGGGGACCTGTCTTGCATATGTAGCTCTTGGTGTTAGGATTAGGATGTGCTACAAAGTTCCCTCGGAACGATAATAATGATTTCTGTTCAGTGTTCTAAAACTGCTGACTTTTTACTGCTGACTACTCGGCAACGGCAGAGGCAAACTTAAATACTGTTGCATGCTGCTTTATTCTTAATAGTCATTCTATAAAGTGAAGTAACCATATGGGTCCTCTGTAGTGATTTGTCTTTCTGTTCATTTAGCGGCAAATGGCTCCAATGAGGACCGGGGGGAGGTGGCAGACGAAGACAAAAGGATCATTACAGATGATGAGATCATCAGTTTATCCATCGAGTTCTTTGACCAGAACCGGTAAGTTCTATGACGTGTTGGCTGTGTTGAGTGATGTAAATGGCACAGATTTGGGTGGAAGGGGTCCTAACTCTTTGTGTGTTCTCAGGGTGGACCATAAAGGAAACAGAGAGAAGGAGAAATCGAAGGAGGAGGTAATTATCGTCCAATCGCTGATTGTAAAACTGTATGTCCTGTAATGAATGGAGAGGCTTTCATAACCGATTCATAAACTCGGGAAAGTCAATAAATACCATCAATATAAACAGGTAATAATGTCTCTTTACAATTCTACGGATCCCAAACCAAACCCCACAATTGGATGACGTTTTCACAATGTGCTGATGAGTCCGTTCAGAATATGTGCAATCCAAATCTTTCATACAATCCAGGCTCTATTCACAATGCTTTTAACACACAAATAGGTATCTTTATTTTAGCCATGTGACTAGAATGTTCAAATCTTATTGGTCTCCGCAGAAAAGAGCTGTCAATTTTTTTTTTTTTTGTAATTAAGTATCGTTACCCTGATGTATACCCTTGTGGATTGAATAGATATCGCAAGAACGTGTATTTTCACAGCTGAAAGGCTTTATTGTAACACTTTACAATATTCCCACTCCCTCTGCTCAACATGTCAGTGACTTTCCACTTTCAGCTGATGCAAAGTAACACATTGGCTGAAGAATGCTACAATGTAATAAATCCTGAAACCATCAGTAAATCCTTATAAACTGTTTTAAGGGACTGCGAATCTGTTCAGATTCGTTAGCATCTCATTACAGGGCCTCCACATTTCCAGGAGATATCTGGTGACCCGGTTCAGGAGATGGAGTTCTATATAGAATAGGACTTTATTATACTGCTATAGACTTTACAATATTCCTACTCTCTCTTCCCCATATGTCAGCGACTTTTCACTTTCAGCTGATATAAAGTAACACATTGGCTGGATAAATGCTACAATGTAACAAATCCTAAAACCGTCTAGAAATCCTTCTACATAAAGGGACTGTGACTCCAATTCAGATTAGTTAGTATCTGGTTATAGGGACTCCACATTCCCAGAAGATATCTGGTGACCCGGTTCAGGAGATGGAGCTCTATATGCAGTAGGACTTTATTATACCGCTATACACTTTACTGCTCCATATGTCAGCGACTTTTCACTTTCAGCTGATACAAAGTAACACATTGGCTGGAGAAATGCTACAATGTAACCAATCCTAAAACCATCAGTAACTCCATTCAGATTGGTTAGTATCTCATTATAGGGTCTCTACATTCCCAGGAGGTATTTAGTGACCCGATTCAGGAGATGGGGCTCTATATGGAACAGGACTGCATTGCTATACCTCTAGATTCTTCATATCTCTATAGGTTGAACTCGATGGACGTGTCTTTTATTTTTTTCAACCGGACTAACTATGTAACTATGTAACCTCGTCATTATATTACAATGCACACATTTCACTAGGATCACCCCGAAGTGTATTCTGTCCATAGCTTGGAGGTTTCCTTGTAACTGTCATTACATTACTAATCTGTCCCAAATGTTGCTCTTAGTGCATTTGTTAAAGTAAAACTGAGACATGTGAAGGCTTCTGTGGTTGGCCGCCTGTAATGTTACTCACATGCCATGTTGATCCTCTGGCTTCAGTGCCTTTTATGTCCCAGCCTCAACAATAGGTATATCTGGAAAATGTCAGACGTGTTAATTTGTATACTAGCTCTAAAGTCAAGTCCTATTCGTGTACAGCAATAGGAGGCTGTGCAACTATACAAGCTCGCTACATTGGGATTGATGTAGCTCATCGGATATAGAATGTGGCTGAACTGTGCGTGTGTGTGTGTGATCTCCCTTCCAGGCCAATGACAAGAGGTACCTGCGCTGTCCTGCTGCAATGACTGTGATGCATCTGCGGAAGTTTCTGAGAAGTAAAATGGATATTCCCAATACTTTCCAGGTATGGTGCCCCTGCAGTGTGGAGTGTGGAACGGTATATGTTCAGTGGCACCGATATCTGTGCTTTGTTGAGGTGGGGGAGGCTATTGTATGCTATGGGATTGGAAATATTTAAATTCCTTTAAGGGGCCCCTTGGATCTGAGCCCCGTGTCCCCGGGGATACATATTTTTTTTTAGAACATAGCTCGGGGCTATGTTGTACTCTGTGTGTGGGGCAGACGCTGGGGCAGGAAGGGTTAAAGCATTCCTGTCATTGTAACGGCGACCTCTTGTATTTGTATGGCATTCAGATCGATGTGATGTATGAAGAGGAGCCCCTGAAAGACTATTACACGTTAATGGACATCGCATACATCTACACGTGGAGGAGGGTAAGCATCTGCTGCTGGGGACTGGAAGGTTCCGCCTGGACTGGTCACATGACAATTTTAAAAAGTTTTCAAATATTGGACAACCTGTATGGGGTACACTGTCCATGAAGTCCCCATGCTGCCAGCAGTCAGACAGAGATGGAAGCATTTAAATCATTAGGACC
>NW_017306291.1:521334-536021 GCF_000935625.1 Nanorana parkeri | reverse complement strand
CATTATCAGTGTCAGTCCAATCCATTATAAGTGGAACAGAAAGGGTTACACGGATTTGTTTCTGTGATTTCAAGGGGTCAGCATTTTAAAGGCTGCCATTGCTGTCTTCTCCTGAAAATACTACTTCCCTGGTTGTCATGCTGATCCAGTGGCTTCAGTTCTGCCTTAGCCACTGACCCAGAAACAATATCCAGATGAGGAGTTCGCTTTGACATTGACAATTTACATGCTTGTTCCAGGTCAGTGACTCAAATTCTAACAGCCAGGCAACTAGACTTTGAGGTCTGCCTCATCATTGCTCCAAATACTGGTTTATTTGAGGCAGAAATTAAATAACTGTGATAAAAGCGCAAACTCTGTGTCATTCTCATCCTTGGCATACATTTTGCAGTCGGTAAAGCCGAGATAGTGGCCACCTATATAGTTAATGAACAATGGCAGATACTATATTTTAATCCTGGCACGTTTCAGGCCAGAGCTCTCTGTTAAGTCGGCGCTGACCTGTTTCTTCTCCCACAGAATGGACCTCTCCCTTTGAAGTACCGCGTGAGACCCGCTTACAAGAGGATGAAGATCAGCCACCCTGCCGACAGAATGAACAGCCTGAGCGGGGACCTGGAAAGTGACTCTGGCAGCGACAAAGCAGGGAGCCCCGCAGGTGGGGTGCCCTCCACTTCGGCCTGCATGCCAAAGCCCAACACCCCCGTACAGTCGCCGCACCCTCAGTTCCCCCACATCTCCACCACCATCAACGGGAACAGCTCCACTCCCAGTACCAACCACCAGAACCCCTTCACCAACAGAGCCAGGAAAATGTCCCTCAACGGTTCTTCTGCCACTTCCTCCGGGTGAAGGAGAGCTTCTGGGGCTACACCAATAGAGACCAGCACACACAACGTAACTAGGATCTTCATACCATTACAAGCTTTATAGATGCTAATATCCTGTGACTGTCCCAATCGCCTACTTTTTTTTCTTCTAGTAAATCCTCCACATGGCCATGGAAGCGAGTCAATGTGGTGTTTTTATCTGGATATTTGGTTTCCATTAAAAAAACAACAGACTTTCAACGTGATGTGTCTGATGGAAATATGAAACCTGAAATTGAGGACAAGCTGGATCTACAGTGGTTGACTAAGTGGATTTAATTGTGGACCTGGAAAGTCACACTGGAGGGGAGGATCCGTGTTGTGGATATAAAGAAGAAGGTTGCCCCTTGAAGGTTGTGGTTTATCTCTGGGAGCTCACCTTTTGGACCATTTTGGTTGGGAGCTTCTGTCTTGGGTGAAATTCTGCTCTGGAAATTACAATATTCTGGATGTATTATAAAGACAAGGCACACAGCAAAGTATGCTTGCTTTGGAGCCAGGACAACCATGGATGTTTCCTTATCTCCAGGCTAACTTCACCACAATCCTTTTTTTTTGTTGTTTGGTTATTATAACTTTCTTCTGTGGACCTAGAGTTTTTTTTATTTTCCCTCATCTTCTCAAATCTAAGTGCTTTATCATCCAACGGAAAGGAAATACATAGACTGTTCTATGTAGCCATTTCACTGTGAATAGTGATTTATTGTGTTAGCCTTCTCTTTTTTTTTTTCTGCATTGTTGCAAGACCCCTTTGCTGCCAGAAGGAGGGGGTGGGGGTCAGCTACTCTTTATGTCCCACCCATCTGGCGTCAAAGGGGACATGTGCTGCTGCACAGAATCGATCAAAGTTAGATAAACTTTCATTATTTTTTTTTACTATTTTTTTTTTGTCTAAAAAAAAAAGAAGAAAAAAAAAGCGGGTACTACCGTTTATTTTACTGACTTGTTTAAGTGATTCGCTTTTGTAAGAATCAGTTGGCATTATGCTGGTTGTAAAATGCCATATTGGTATATTGACATAACAGGAAGACAGTATTGTATGATATATTTATAAATACTATAATGAAGATTTTTTTTTGTGTTTTTCATGCACACACATAAAAAAAAAAAGATTGTTAAACTCTCAAAAAGTCTATTCAGTTGTCCAGCTGCAAATAGCACATGTTTTAACATCTCCAGAAGTGTTTTCTTTATTATTATAATCATTTTAGCCCTCTGCCACCCGTTGTGATACTATGTAATAATGGTACAGCGTTTGAGTGTGAAAAGGAAATATCACGTGTGTGAAAAAGGGCCAATCAGAACGCAGCTCTGGTCACTAGCCTGTCTGAGGTGTTTGCTCCACACAAATTATACCCCATGTTCAGGCAGTTGAAATGTATTGTCCAAATTATGCAATGAGTTGGGAGCAGGCAGACACACCAGGAATCATTTAAGTAGCTCACACTTGTTTTCGTTCTATAATTTTTATGTTTGCCCTTTTCTTACCCTATCCTCCCTACACACACGTTTATTCTTTAAGAATAATTAATGTTTGTATTGAAAGGAAAAAAAAACGTGGCTAATCATTTAATTGTCTCCAGTCTGCAAAGGAAGCACAAATCTCTGCTTTGTCTTGCTTATAGTCATTAAATCATTACTTTTGCATATATCTATGCGGCTGTTCTTGTTTTATTTGATCTTTTTCCAAGTTGCTTGCAAGAGTGCTCAAATTGGGAGGTTTTATTGTGTTTTTTAGTCATTATATTCTTTTTATTGTGTTTTTTTTTTTGTGTGTGTTTTTTTGAGAACAGCGTTTTTTTCCTGGAATATTAGCTTTGCTAATTGAGCCTCTGCTGTAATATGCTAATCATTAGACGTTTGACTTGAATCTTGCTGAGACACTTTTGTGTATCACTGCGCCCCCACAATCTGACGCATGTGCAGCAAGCTCATTTTGTGTTTGTTAAAATCCCTATTCATTTTACATGATTGGGAAATAGTTCTGAAACCTTTGACTTCTATAGAGAAAAACCTACCTTCTGAAGAGCTTGCCCGGGGTGAAAGCTCTGGAAGCAACACTTAATTATTCAGAGATATGTGAATTTATAAACATTGATTATTGCAGACATTTCATTTTGTGTAATGTTGTGCGCTGCTGCACTTCCAATTCTACTTGTGTGATTGGTAGAAAAATAAATCTAAAGATGAACTCCCCGAATATTCGTCTTCACCAGCCTCTCCTCTACATAGCTGTGATAATGGTAGGGTAGTTTAGGGCTAATCATTGTCCCTTCCCATAGTGAGCCTGTAATGGTCTGAAACCTCTGATCTTGGTAATGGGGGATTTACAAACGTCTGTCCCCTCACACTGAATGAAATAAGCACATGTTCAGCTGCTGAGGGAACTGCTCTTTTATACTGTTAATAATTCACCTCATTCCCTGAGTTCCTGGTCACACTTGTATGCAGGCCTAGGTAGTTAAAACCAAAATATATGCAGATACATTTAGACTAAAGGGCCCGGTATGTAAATTGTGCTATGTTTTTATAGTTACCAATAGCAACCTGTTCCATTATTTTTACAATGAATTGTTGCTATGGGCAACTCTGCAATCTCCCTTTTAGCTCACTTTCCATGCCTCAAGCGCTACATGTCTCCTGTCCTTATTAGAAGTTAACAGACAGCCACCCACTACACAAAAATAGTCTCATCCGCTTATTGCTGGCCAGTCAGATTTTCTAAGGTCACATTACTACAATGCAGTCCTGGTGCTTTCCACATTTTAAGGCTGATTTATTAAAGGAGTTGGGAATGAAAAGTATATGCATATTCAATTATCAATTACTCATTACATTATTCATTTCAATTATGTATTTTCACATGCTTGGGTATTCAAAGTGAAGAGGAGTTTGCTTTTCACAAGATTGGCTAATTGTAGTGAATACTCATTTTTTGAGTGAAGATTTGTAACTACACTTTAGTAAATAAGTACCTCCTCTTGGAGGAAACTGATACGGAGGCCACGGTGTTAGTGGCTTTAAGGGGTTAATTTACTAGAGGAGCTGGGAATCTTCACTAGGCTTGTTCACTTTGAATATACCAAAGTAATGTGCAGAAGACAGAAACTGGGGTTTACTTTTTGCATGTTTGGATACTTGCAGGGAATCTTTAGTTTATTAAGTGAATGTTCTCATCTGCTTTAGTAAATCACCCCTCTGTTATGTACGATATAAATGCTGAGTGCTTTTGAAAACAATTGTTGAGAGGACTTGCGATGCTGGTTCTGGCTTTCTTAATGGAGAGGAGGAAACAAAGGATGACACATGAAGGGTGATTTACCAGGGTGTGTGAACAGGACTTTGCCTCAACAAAAAAAAACGCTCTTTTGCAATGCTTTTCCAGCCCCCTGAAAGCAAAAACGTCCTTCATACACATCTCCCCATTGTCCAGGTCCGGTCCATAATATCACTCCTGTTGGGGAGGTTGCATTTTGCCAGAGCCAACATTGTAGAAACATGCTACAGCTAAGTTCTTTCTGTATGGATAGAAGTAGCCACATCTTCGGTATATGAATTACTGATGGGTCATAAGGCAGAAAGAGAATGATGAGGGTGCCTGCTGCAACATTGGGCTCTGGCTAGAATCATCTAAACTTTTCCCTCCCCAGGTTCATCCCTCCTGCATGTAATGTACACTGTAATTGTGTATTCTTTGCACAGTGATTATGGTTCAGACCTCCTCCGTTCCACTTTAATCGTATGCACTGGATCAGAAATGTTTGTTGTTCCCGGGAAAGTCGAGGCTTGTCAGTGCAGTACTTCTTGATGTCCTGTCCTTTGCCCTGTTGACCTGTCTTAAAGACATGCCTGCTAATCACTATTGTCCCAAGAGGGTGTTCTCCAAAAAAGAATGTCCTCATAGTGTAAACATAAACTGTGATCTTTGGGCTTTTATGGTGGGGTATGGACTTTACATACTGCTGTATACTAATTAAAAAAAGTGTTATGTGTTGTGAAGTCTATACCCCACCAGCCCAAAGATCACGGTTTATGTGTACATTATGATGAGATTCTTATATAATATGACACTTTTTTTTTTTCAATTAGTATACAAATTTAGGGCAGGGTTAGTAAAGATTCTCAGCTTCCCATCCTCCCTTTAAACAAAAACTATGATCTTTGGACATTTTTGGTGGGCAATAGACTTTATGTGCTGGTGTCCTTACTTTTACATTAATCCATTGTTATACTATTTCAGAACATTTTTGTTGTTGCTGGTGTCCCAAATTGAATAAAGACCCCCAATATTACCGTACCCGGTGCCCTTTCTATGTACATTTTCTTTCTTTTTTCCCCTAGAGATATTTTTGTTTTTTCCTAGTCGAAAATCTCCCCCGATTCTGGTCTCGGTGATTGTGCTGATTAGAAGCGTCCAAGGATGGCCATGACCAAATACCGAGAGCGGTCCTATCCATCCTGGGTGCCATGTCCCCTTTATCCCTAGACATGTTTACAGCCAGAAGTGCTTCCTGTTTCCGCTGCTCGTACAGAGCACTTGCTGCTATACCTCCTCTACTACAAGCGGATTTCCTCTCCATTATTGAGAGCTGCTTTGCCTGGTTGCCTATTCCCAGCGTCATTATTCGATGATGGCAGACAGGCGGCATCAAGCAGCTTTCTTTCCTGCAACAGCAATTATTCAAATGAACGATGTGTCACTCTCCTCTGAATGATGATTGCAGATCGCTTTTTATTTTCTGTTTGCTTGTTATCAGCAGCGTTTAGCCTCCCTCTGTGAAGCACACGGAGACAGTGGAGGGAGAAGGATTGTGTGCTGCACCCGTGTACGTTCAATCCCACCCAATGGTGTCTGTGTCACTGTGTGCTGTACCCCCGTACACTGTGATCATACCCAATGGTGTCTGTGTGCTGCACCCCCGTACACTGTGATCATTCCCAATGGTGTCTGTGTGCTGTACCCCCGTACACTGTGATCATACCCAATGGTGTCTGTGTGCTGCACCCCCGTACACTGTGATCATACCCAATGGTATATGTGTGCAGCACCGCCCTACAACCCCCCGTGTTGCACCCGTGTACGTTCAATCCCACCCAATAGTGTGTGCTGCACCATTGTACATTGTAATCCCACCCAATGGTGTCTGTGTACACTGTGATCCTATTATATCTGTGCTGCACCCGTGTACGCTTCAATGCCACAATTATGCCTGTGTGCTGCACCAGTATACATTGTATTCCCATCCAATGGTATATGTGTGCTGCACCCCCCGTACATTGTGATCCAATCCCAGTATATGTGTGCTGCACCCTATTACGCTTCAATCCCACAATGATTTCTGTGTGCTGCACCCCTGTACATTGTAATCCTACCCAATAGTATCTGGGTGCTGTGTCCCTACACTATTATTCCATCCAATAATGTCTGTATCTGCCCCGAACATTGTAATTCCACCTAATAGTGTATGTTGGCTGCACTCCTGTGGAATCCTATATAATGGTGTCTGTATGTTGCACCCCTGTAAATTGCTATCTGACCCAAAGACGCCTGTATTTTACACCCCTGTACATTGTTATCCCACCCAATGGTGGATGTGTGCTGCACCCCTCTTCATTACTATTCCACTCAATGCTTTCTGTGTGTTGCTCTCCTGTATGTGCAATTCCAATCAACAGTGTCTGTAAACTGCACTCCTGTACAGTATAATCCCATATAACAGTGTCTGTTTGTTGCACCTCTGTACATTGCTATCCCACCCAAAGACGTCTGTATGCTGCACCCCTGTGCATTACTCTCCCACCCTACGGTTTCTGTGTGCCGCACCCCTACTCATTACTATCACATCCTATGGTTTCTGTATGCTGCACCCCTGTTCGTTACCCTCCCACCCTACGGTTTCTGTATGCTGCACCCCTATTCATTACTATCCCACCCTGTGGTTTCTGTATGCTGCACCCCTGTTCGTTACCCTCCCACCCTACGGTTTCTGTATGCTGCACCCCTATTCATTACTATCCCACCCTGTGGTTTCTGTATGCTGCACCCCTGTTCGTTACTTTCCCACCCTATGGTTTCTGTGTGCTGTAGTCCTGTACAGTGCAATCCCACCCAACAGTGTCTGCGTGCTGCGCCCCTATATTCTGCAATCCCAAGCATTGGTATCTGCGTGCTTTACCCCAGTACCTTACAATTCCGCCAATGATGTCCGTGTGCTGCACCAGTGTACACAGCAATCCTACCCAGTGTTGTCTGTGTGCTGCACCCTTATACATCACTATCAGATTTATCGGGGTGAGGCCAGACAGATTGCATTTGCTGGCTTCATTTTGATCCTTGAAACACATTTTTACAATCTCTCCCATAGTATTCCTA
Organism: Nanorana parkeri; assembly: GCF_000935625.1. Classification (NCBI taxonomy): domain Eukaryota; kingdom Metazoa; phylum Chordata; class Amphibia; order Anura; family Dicroglossidae; genus Nanorana; species Nanorana parkeri. The sequence goes on along the minus strand of NW_017306291.1, from coordinate 528,779 downwards.
ATTAGACCCGATCTGGCTCTGTTCTGACACTCTTACATTGAGTCACAACGCCTCATTGTTTGCATTTCGTTGCCAGAAGGCTGCAGCGTGTCTGAATCTAAATGCATCAACGCTAGAGCAAATGCAAAAAAATAAAAATGCATTATTGGAAATCGCCATCTATTAAAGGGTAATAAGCCACGTTCCCCGTATGTGATCCCTATCGTGGGGGGCTGTAAACAGGTACAAAGGCTCTTATCGAAAGGCAAACACACAAAAAGAAGGCAGATCGCGGAGCTGCCCCTCAATTCGCAGCACAAAGATGGTTTTTGTGCAGGTTGTCTGCAGCAGCCATCTTGCGCCTGCGTACTGGGTGCATTGTGCTGCTCCGACTTCCTATTCTACTGCTTGTCCCGCCATGTGAAAGCTGTTTGCACGTCGATTAAAACACTTGGGAAAGACAGCCCTGGCCATCGGACCCGAAGAAAGCCCTTCCCGACACCCGCGAACTGCATATGGGAGCGTCAAGCTGATCCAGCGCCGACAGCGGCAGATAAAGCCAAAAAAGACGATGTCACACAGTGTGTAGCATTGCAGCCCCCCTATACTAAAACCCAGATTCAGTCAAATCGATGCCCTCGATCTCTAGCCTTGTCCCTCTATCGCCTGAGAGTGTATCGGAACACTGCTTGCAAATGAATATCGATTAAATAAATGCAAGCAGTGGACCAGTGCTAAAAACTGGATCAATATGTATCAATGGAATATTGTCAGGGATAAAGTCTGTGTAGTTGGCCATATGACTGATTATGTATCTAGATCTAATTGTATCCGTAAATTGTAGGGATCTTTTTTTGAGGACTTCTACCTGCCAATAATGTTTACAAAAAATGTTTCATAAATCCAGAACTGACATCACAATACTGAGTGTCTTATTAGGTTCTCTTCATAGACTTCATATGTGCTGCTATACATCTTCATTGTCTGCCTATAACCCTTGCTACAAAGCAATAATTACAGCTTACTGCAATGGGCTGTCATCTCCAGGAACAAACTAAGCAATTACTATTTTATTATTAATATTTGGTGTAGCAGGAGATAAAAGAGAAGAGGTCAGACTCCAGAACTGGCGTGCAAAGTGTAACTTTATCTGGATACTTTGTAGCAGGTGTGCTTCATTCAGCTTTCCATAAAGTAGCAATCATTTTGTCTACAGCTCTGTATTAAACAAGTGTCCACAAGGCCTGTCATGTATTGTGCTTTATACCTACTGCTACAATCAAGTACACAAATTCTACTACAAGTTAGTGAGTCTTCAGACATAGAGAGAGTGCAGTGCAATTATTTCCCTGGACGGATCACAGAAAATGGTAAGCTATTACCAAACACATGCAGGAAAAGTGAAAATGTATTTAATTCTTCATTCTTCAATATAATTCTATAATAATAACTTCAATATAATTCTATAATTCTCCATTCTTCAATAAAGATATACTTTTATGTACTTTTGCCAGTGGCAGTTTTGTTTTATTCCATCCTACCTAGAGTACATTGGTATGTGTATTAAGCAAGGGCCCACACCAGGCAGAAAAAAAAGATTCCAGCAATGTCTGGCTTTGTCTTGTGTTCCCACCTTCTCACAGATATGTCTTTCATTTGTACAAAGAATTATATTTGCCCTAAAAGATATACATATAAAATTCATGCCAACAGGCCTAAGGGATTGGTAGTTATAGTCTATGGGTAACGTAAAGCTAAATTATTTAATTTTACACTTGTAAATTATTTAATTGTAATAAATCATTCAGAATAAAAATATAATCTCTCTTATATAAAAACATTTTTTTAAAAACCCAGAAAGGTTAAAGTAGCTAAATGAACACTTGTAGCATGGTCACAGGTTACTGTTTGCCTATCTTACAATGTTCACAAAACAGGACACGATATATGAAGGTCTTTCTGTTTCTGTTTCTAAACTGTAACAGGAAAAAATCCAAACATAGGCAAACCTTTAAATAATTTTCACACTCATGAATGGTATATGGTATATTGTCATTAAAAGGTTGGGATAGGGATGGTTCACAATATTTGCCACCATTTGCTCAATACACAGCAAAATCCAGGAGAGAGCAGGCAATAAAAGTTGTGATTTGTTGTTATAAAATCGAAGATACTTAGGGTGCTCTGGGTAACCTGTCGCTCTCATTTTGTATTGTTACAAAGTGCCAAAAAAGCATTGGAGATAAAATCGGGGGTTTGAGGGTAAAATCACAGCGAGCAATCCGATGGGAATAAATGATCAGAAGTTATGAAGCAGAGACCAGACATGTCAGTCCCCGGAGGAAGCTCCTGGCCACTTTATGAATGTCATCATCAGCCAACATAAAGCTATATAAAGGTTTAGTTTATGGCCACAGGTAAGTTGCTGCTGATTCCCATCCCCCTCCTAAATGGCAATCACCGAGTTACTCTTCATTACCAAGCACTGGCTCTCATTTTAGTTTATGATCACATCACAAACTCAAGCAAGCTTGGAGATCTTTTTTTAAATTATTTCTCGATACAATAAAGAAAATACGTGAATAGGGCGTACCTGTGTTCACTATACTTAATTATATGTGAGGAGGATACAACAAATTCTAGCAAATGATTGCAAATATATTCAAAGTGAACAGAGCTTCGCCCCAATTACTACAATTGTCGCTGCCTCTTAGTAAATCAGCCCCCAGGATGCTTTGGCAGATCAGTCCATTCTATTTCAGGGTGATAGATATGTATAGTGCAGGCTTGTAGCAATCCCAGCCCCCTGCTTGCTTTGCTCAGTGACTCCTCTCCCTTTCCTCCTTTCAGTGTCCCTCCATTACCCAGATCCTCCATTCTTACACCACGTCTCTCTCAGCCTAGATCCGGGTGGTGGGTACTCGGTACCCCCTCCGCCCCATCCCCCACTTCCCTCTGCTCTGTGGACGTTGAAGGGGAGCACAAACCCGGCCCTGCTTGCCAGGCTCAGATCGGGTTTCACTTTCACAAGTGCTACTGCTGGCACCGAGGAGAAAGCTGCTAGCAATGGCCTGTGTGACAGCCGAGCAGAGAGAGAGAGAGAGCCGAGCTTGCAGAGGCTGCACTGCGTTCTGCTTTATATTATTTCCATGCATGGGAAACTCACCCCACCCCCTATTTCCGTGGCAGCTGCCAGCGAGCGCCCAGCGCAGCCCTGCAGAGCAGCGCTTTGGTATGGGGAGCGCTATAGCGCCAGGGGGGCCAGTGCGTGTGTGTCCCTATCTCTCCCCCTGGGCTCTTTTTTTAATCATTGGGGTGTAGCTGAGCTTAGCTAGAGTCCATCTAAATCGCCTGCACAGCAGTATGCGAGCTTGGAAACATTATGCTAATGATATAACATGTATACACCTACAATTATAACAGATTTAGGAATTCCCCAATCGCACACAGTGGATATTTATTAACACTACGACACATAGAAGACATTAAATTATATGTCAAACTTTTCCTTTTTAGTTTTGCAGATAGTGCCAAGACCACTGTCAGCTTTTTTTCTGTCTATGACAGGGAGATTTTCCTTCACTTCCTCTCAAAAAACCCATAGTAACATAGTAGGTAAGGTTGAATAAAGACACAGGTCCACCTAGTTCAACCTATGTATATGTACGTGTATGTATGTATATGCTTGTCTCTAGTAGTTCTATATTCTTGTATATGTAATTACTCAAGAAACTCATCTAAAAGTTTCATGGATTTATCAATGTTGTGCAAAACACAGCTGGAAAGAAGAGATCCCAAAGCAAGGGGTGTCCCCAAAACAGTTGTCCCCATTGCAAGATTTTCCATCACCTCCTGTCCCTGTAACAATTAAAACATTTTGGATTTCCCATGTGACATACTCAGAGGGTGAATCTCTCCAAGCAGGAGACAGACAGCAATTAAACCCTGACAGGAGTTCCAACCTCAAAAGCGCTCTAGCAATAAATAAATAAATACATATACATAAATAAATAAAAAATAATAGTGTTAATAAGGAAAAAAATGCCTTTAGATAAGCTTTCATTGAAGTTTTTTTTTTTTTTTTTTAGGAAGAGCTGACATTTAACACTGGCAGTGTGCAGATTTATGTATTTATGGAGCAGGTGAAGCTGACGAAGCCACATTTAATATCATACAATAAAGCTGAGTGATTTTGCATTTTTACAAGAGGTTATTCAAAATAAAATAAGTTTAGAAGAAAGTTTTCTCAGCGATTTACAGAAGCTTTTTAATCGACAGAAGCTCTAAAATTATTTCAAATTGCATAAACACTCCTTATTTGACGAAGAAGCAAGAAAATGCAGATTTAGTAAAATAAGAAAATAAATGTTGTGGGAATGACCCTCATCTCATCTCTAATGCACGGAGCAAGCAACACAACGCTGCTCACCTATATACACATATCATGTACGTTTACACAACATACAGACATACCAAACTCCAAGATTGTACACCTCGACTGCCAGTGCTGAGCCCTGCAATCCTGCTACTTCACCATTACCTTTTCTTTAAAGTGTCTACTCCCAGTTTGTACCAGTTTTATTATTAACCACCCTGTGCACAACAGCCACTGTTCAGAAGTCATTAGAACAACTAGGTAGTTCAGGTCTCCTTTTGTGATAACTCCATTTTACATAAATATTGGTCTCAAAAACAGCTTTACATTTAAATTATATACTTCAGCTAATTGGGGAAAAAAAACCTTTACAATAGTGCTATTTATTATACAAAAATAAATACATACATAAATAAATAAATAAATAATAGAGAAAATACATAAATAAATAGAAAGGTCTGCTCTTCATTTTTAAGGATACAGAACCATCTGAAATAGTAATCGTGTCTCACCCCATAGCAATCAGCATTCCATAAGACCTTCCAATCTGTCACACGTCGCCCTGTGTATGAGACTTTTACTGCAGAAAACCAGAGCAGTTCAGCTTCCCCTTATTTAATTCAGCTCATGTGAATCTATTATTAAAAGGGTACCTGTATAACAACCGAAATTAATTCGGTCTTTCTGCATTTTGATAGTTTAGTAAGTGGAGAGGTTAACATATTGCATTGGGAGCAGATCATTCTTTCTTACATAGGCATCCATTATAGGCTTAGGTCCCAGCCTGGACTCCCAGGCTGCATGCTGTGAATTAGCATAGAACATTGTACATGTTTTCTTTGTGTTTAGGATCTATGCACACCCTACAATTTAGCAAATAAGCTCGGGAACACTCTGACTCTCGGAGTTAGGTCAGGTAATTGTTTTGGGCCTAAATTGTGAATTTCTGTACACACACTTATAACTGGATTGTGGGTCTGAATTAAAATCATCAGCTAGACACTACATCTTTTTGGAATAATATATTGTGTGGTTGGTTTACTTAAGCATACTTTTAAAAGTGTATGATCACATTGCAAAGTGAATGTTCACTTAGCTTAGTGGAAGTGTTTTCCGTTTTCCTTGCTTATGATTGGGATTTTACATTGAACACAGCTTCACCTTATGATAAATGAATGTACACTTTGCTAAGTGAACCAATGAGTCTACTGGTCTTGTAAATTAACCTCAATGAGTTTTTGCTTTTTTTTTCTTAACCAGAATAATGGGTTGATTGACTAAAGTAAAAATTCCTGAGCTCCAGCTGAGTTAAGGTGACACTAAACTAATGAGTTACATCTTAAAAATGCATTAAAGTACCTTAACTATTAACAAAAATGTATCTTATTTGCCTATCACTCGGCTGTAGATCTCTGAATTGGTGCTGAAACTGTCTTTCCTTCTGGAGGGTGGCTACTTTTGTTCTCCATGGTCCCTGTGTGTGTTGTAAAGTAGTCACAGCTCCAAGCTCACTCCTGTGATGGACTACAATCTCATATTAATTTACTAATTTGTATTGAGATTTTAGTCTCTTATGGGAGTGAGCTTGGAGTAGAGACTACTTTACAACACACACAGGGACCATGGGGAACAAAAGTAGCCACCCTCCAGAAGGAAGGACAGTGTCAGCACCAATTCAGAGATCTACAGCCGAGTGATACACAAATACGATACATGTTTGTTAATAGTTAAGGCTCTTGAATGTATTTTTAAGATTGAACTTCTGATTTTAGTGTCACTTGAATTTGAAATGTCCAGATGTGTAAAATAAAGCTTCCTTGTTACAAAAGCATGAATACAAATACTTATTACATTGTTTCCTTACATGATGTCTTTAAAGCTGTTACATCTTTCAGTAATCTGCCAGTGTTGAGAAGACAGCTAAAGCATGGCAGACATAGAAACATAACTGGGTGCCATTTATGTATAATTACCTAGCTATAGTTTGATGTAAAAAAAATCTATCTATAGATCTGTCTGTATCCTGTGTGTTATCGATGTTCATTCATTTTGATGCAACAAGCAGTCCTCTGAGGTCAGCCGCCTCTGCACATACATGTAGCTCAATTAGCTTACTTTCTCCAGAAATTCTGATTGTGAATAATTTAAATTGTTACACACGCTGAAGTATTTCCCTAGGACCCGGGATCTCAGCGCCTGTGTGTATTGACAAGCACCCCCATCTGGGCTATGTGTCCTAGGTGGAGTCATAGAAAATATTCGCCAGACCTACAAACCCGGGTTCCCGGTGATTAAAGGGAAGTTCACTTTCTAACACCCTTTACGTCCAGTCACATCGCTCCTTTTCTAACAAATACATGTCCCCGGTCTGGATTAGGGAAATGGAACAGTGAAGGAGACCTGGGGTAGCTGAGATCATAGAAGTCATAGGGCAGCAATGCTACAAATTCAGTTTTGTCCAAAGATTCCCAACAGAAAGTAGTGCTCGGTGCAGAATGATTCGACACGAAGAATGATGACACAGAATGGTCGGCAAACTCTGACTGCTGCGGTTATCTGGAAGTACATTGTTCTAATATCAGAAGCCACACATAGGAATTCTGTTGTTTTAATTCCTTAGATATGAAACTTCCTGCTGCTCGACCACTCTATCTATCTATCTATCTATCTATCTATCTGTCTTTCTGTCTCTCAGTCTGTCTGTCTCGCTCTCTCTGTCTATCTCTACCTATCCATGTCCTCTTTCTTTCTTTCTTTCTTTCTTTCTTTCTTTCTTTCTTTCTTTCTTTCTTCCTTTCTTTCTTTCTTTCTTTCTTTCTTTCTTTCTTTCTTTCTTTCTTTCTTTCTTTCCTTCTTTCTTCTATCTATCTATCTATCTCTATCTATCTATTCTCTATCTCTCTCTCTATCTATTCTCTCTCTCTCTCTCTCTATCCATCTCTACCATCTCCATACATCTTTCTTTCTATCTATCCATGCCCTTTCTTTCTTTCTTTCTTTCTTTCTTTCTTTCTTTCTTTCTTTCTTTCTTTCTTTCTTTCTTTCATTCTTTCTTTCCTTCCTGATTCTGTATCTTTCCTCTCTCTCTTTC
>NW_017306291.1:516587-521111 GCF_000935625.1 Nanorana parkeri | reverse complement strand
CTTTCTTTCTTTCTTTCTTTCTTTCTTTCTTTCTTTCTTTCTTTCTTTCTTTCTTTCTTTCTTTCTTTCATTCTTTCTTTCCTTCCTGATACTGAATCTTCCCTCTCTCTCTTTCTATATCATCTCTATAAATCTTTCCTTCTACCTATCCATATGTCCCTCTTTCTTTCTTTCTTTCTTTCTTTCTTTCTTTCTTTCTTTCTTCTTCTTCTTCTTCTTCTTCTTCTTCTTCTTCTTCTTCTTCTTCTTCTTCTTCTTCTATCTATCTATCTATCTATCTATCTGTCTTTCTGTCTCTCTGTCTGTCTCTCTCTCTCTCTCCATGTATATCTCTACCTATCCATGTCCTCTTTCTTTCTTTATTTGTTTCTTTCTTTCATCTATCTATCTATCTATCTATCTATCTATCTATCCCTATCTATCTATTCTCTATCTCTCTCTCTCTATCCATCTCTACCATCTCCATACATCTTTCTTTCTATCTATCTATGCCCTTTCTTTCTTTCTTTCTTTAATTCTTTCTTTCCTTCCTGATACTGAATATTCTCTCTCTCTCTTTCTATATCATCTCTATAAATCTTTCCTTCTACCTATCCATATGTCCCTCTTTCTTTCTTTCTTTCTTTCTTTCTTCTCTTTCTTTCTTTCTTTCTTTCTTTCTTTCTTTCTTTCTTTCTTTCTTTCTTTCTTTCCTAAAACGGAATCTATCTATCTATCTATCTTTCTTTCTGTATATCTATCTCACCTATCACACTTCTATCTAACCATCCAGCATATAGCTATGAATTACATATATTTGCCCTGAGCAGCCAAGCCGCAAATCCCTTGCTCTGCTGTTCTTTTATCCGGCCACTTCAATGTTTGTACATGATTTGATTCCCCAGAGATCTGGAAGCCGGAAATTCAGCGTGGAACTCTTTACATAACAGCCCCTGGCACTGAGGGATCTAATTAAAGCAGACAGACGATCTTGACTGTGAACTTGGTGGTGTGTCGGTGGACCAGTAGACGATCCGGAGGGAGGGTGGAGAGTCACACAAAGAAGGGGTGGAAGCGGTCAGGTGCACAGAGCCTCGTTCATAGATTTTCCCTCCCCAGTGTTGTAAGTTCCTGTCTGTGCATAGTGCCGGCTCTGCTCTCCTCTCAGTGCAGACCTAGTGCTGGGAAATGATCTCTATGAGCCGGTGCCTGCCGGACCCAATGTATGGAAGCCTGATATTTCCTTCTCCCTCTCATCTCTGTTACCTTCCACTGACATGGACGGGCAGGAGGCTCTGCAGCTTCACCACTTTTGTCCTTGTTTTTTTATTTTGTCACTTTCTGTTGCTTTGATGGTTCACAATTTATTGTCACCTGTTATACTTTTTGTCTGGTCCAATGGACAGCTCAAGGCCAGTTATTCTCAGAAAAGGCAACTGCCTATGTATGTAGAATGCATTAATGGGCCTGATGACAGCCCATGCAATCCTCCACAATTTCTGAGAAATGAACATGATGCATCCTGCAAATAAATGAAATAGTTTAATTTTCCTCATTTCACTGGAGAACAAAATCAATATTCTGCCCAAATCCAACTAAAAAGAGGCTGCAAGACAAGATATCCCCAATGATGATCAGTACATGTGCTTGCATGGACCTCCCAAACAATGTTTTTGGGGTCTCCTGACTAACATCTGTGGAGAGCTACATATGGTCTCCGCAGACCATATGTCACAGACTACCATCTAATTGTACATGGCCACATATCTGCAATGTGATTGTTCAACAATTGTGGGGCCTACCTACAAATCCATTCAACTTTTAGCCAATTCAGTTGAGACATTATATTACATAGTTGATGGTAGATTCAAAGGAGATTACATAATTAGATTGTAACGTGTTGATCAGCCTAAAATGTGGCAACCATTATGTAGTGTGGGGGGTCTACCTACACCATCCATTCAATATATATCCAGTCCTGTAGGTCCTACATGTTACATAGCTGATAGTGAATTTACATTTTAAAAAAATTGAATAATGTTATGTGTATGGCCAGCTTAAAATTTGGCAGTCATGATTTAGTGTGGGGGTCTACCTACACAAACCTTTCCACTTATTTATTATTATTATTATTATTATTATTGTTATTGTTGTTATTATTATTTATTTATTGTGTAGCCATTCTTAGCTCCATTAGTAAATCAGCCTAAATCCTTTCAAACTATGTCCAGTCAGGTGGGCCCTTGTTATACATATAATTTGGTAGATATCACCCTATTTAATTTGTGCAATCTCCTTTACATCTACCAACAACTATGTAGTTCAAAAACCTGCCTGATTGGAAGAAAAATAGATTGGCTAGATCAGGCAGGTCCTTGTATCACAGTTTTTATAAATCTAAATGTAATTGTACAGCGATGGTATGGTCATACTGTAACATGTATTGTGACCCTAAGGAAGACTGTACAGCCAGGTTGAGTATGTCCAGTTTATGATTTGGTAGCTGCTATGTAGTGTGAGGACCTACCTCAGAAATCCATTTAAAGTGCATCTAAATGAAAACAAACAAAAATGTGGTAATTTCAGCATTCCAATCCTTAAATGTGGTAGCTGCATTCATTTTTTTCTTTTTGTTAGGTTTGATCTTCCCTTTATTTTCACCTGGTGATCCAGCCCGCAACACTCTTCCTGTCTTAGGGTGGCTCCATTTTATGGAGGAGCAGCAGAGACAAGTTGGATAGCAGCATTGTCACTCTATGGGGAGAATTGAATTAGATGGGCTGGCTGATTTAGATGGACCTGACCAAAAATTAAATCAGAACTCCAGCTGAAACCTTTTAAGTAGTTACAGATATTTAAAAAAAAAACTTTTGGTATAAAGGTTTTGCACCAATAAACACAAGCTGACCATTGTAAGTACTCCTTGGTCAGCTTGGTCTGTTGAAAGGAGTTAACCTACCTGGCTGGATCACCAGCTGAAAATAAAAGGAAAGAACAAAAGGTGCAGCCACCACATCTAAGGATCAGTACATTGCAGTGTATGTAAACCCGAAAGTAATTTTACTTTCGGGTTTAGATACACATTACATTCCAATCAAGCAGGCCCCCACACTACAGAGACATTGCTAATTCTATAGGATATTGCAAGTTTAGATTGTAACATGTGTGGCCAGCTTGACATGTACACTGGCAAATAATAAATAAAAAAAAGCAGTTATTATTTCACCCATGCCCTCTTCTTTTACTTGGATGTTTAAAAAAAAAAAAAAAGTACACATTATTTCTGTATAATGTGATCCTGTTGAAACAGATTTGCTTTAACGAATGGCAGTTCGCAATTCTGCAGAGTGAATGGAGAGCCGCCTAAGCTGCAGAAGGCCTTCCTCATCTCCAGCCGGCTGTCGGGCAGACCCTTCCACCCCCCTCATGCCTTCCACAGCTGGCCCTCAGCAATGCCCTACGGTGGCCCCTGTCAGTCCTCCTGCTGCACTGTGTAGCAGTAGATGGATCTCGGTAATGAGTCTTTCTTTAGCACTCGCCTCCTCCTCCCTCCTCTCCTCTTTGCCAGCCTTCTGATTCCAAGCCTGAGCTAGGCAGGCACACGAAGGATCTACTGCCGGGGAAACTTTCCCATGTATTTCACACGGGTTACAGGACACACAAACCCGAGATCGGAGCCAATGCATTACATCCAGTCTGCCTTCCTATGCAATATTCCTAATTAAAATGTACAATACACTATTTGCTGGCACAGGCATAATAAAATGGTCGAAATGTTGCAAAATAAAAATAATAAATACAAAAATAGGTGTGCAAAAGGTGAAAAACCAAACAACGCCAAAAATCTCATACAAAACCATGGACAACTTTTAATGGAACGATCTGTGTCTTTTCTATATTGGTCTCGATCACCCAATCTGTCACCTTCTGCTACAATGTAAAACAAAATCTAGTTCATAGTTCCAATTGACGGTAAAAGATTTGATCTTGACTGGGATATGATAGACTTATAGACACGCAGATCGTTCTTTTATTATCTCTAGGACTGAATGGAAATCATAATATAGAAATATTTTAAATACACTTTGTACTGACACTGACAAAAGGTATTTCAATATTACAGATAAAGTAATCTCTTTTTTTTTTGGCATGAGATATAAAAGGATGGTACATATGGAAGTATTTAACTTTCTTTTTAAACACTGCCTTTTGAAGAACAGCAACTGAAAAAGTTGAATTTCCACTTTGTGATATTGTTGTAGGTTCTACCCAAAGTTCTGAACATTGCACTGTCAGGGGCTTTGATGGGCAAATGCTATTAAATATGTACTCACAGAGAAAGCCAGTAGAAAGACCATGTGTGTAAATGGAAATATTATTACATTGTGTACATGTAAAACTATTAGCATGTAACAAATAGAGACTTGGTAGATTTAGAAGACAATCTGGAAAGGTTGATAGTACTTAAGAACAAATAATTTACAAGAAATATCTTCTATATCTTATAGATCTGATATATATCTTAAATATATATATATATATATA
>NW_017306291.1:508422-516513 GCF_000935625.1 Nanorana parkeri | reverse complement strand
ATCTACCTAAAACTAGAAAAAGTATATATAAAGCCATAACTAGAAAAAAGTATATATAAAGCCATAACTAGAAAAAAGTATATATAAAGCCATAACTAGAAAATGTATATATAAAGCCATAACTAGAAAAAGTATATCTAAAACTAGAAAAAGTATATCTAAAGCCATAACTAGAAAAAGTATATCTGAAGCCATAACTAGAAACAGTATATCTAAAGCCATAACTAGAAAAATAATATTTAAACCTAAAACTAGAAAAAGTAAATCTAAACCTAGAAATAGAGAAAGTATATATAAACCTATAGAAAAAGTATATATTTACCAATAACTAGAAATTGTATATCTAAACCTATAACTATAACAAGTATATCTAAATCTATAACAAGAAAAAGTATATCTTAACCCATAACTAGAAAAAAATATATCTACACCTACAGAAAATGTATAGCTAAACCTATAACTAGAAAAATGTATATCTAAACCTATAGAACAGTATATCTATACCTATAACTTAAAAAAAGTATACCTAAAACTATAACTAGAAGAAGTTTTTCTAAACCTATAACTATAAATAGTATATCTAACCCTATAACTATAAATAGTATATCTAACCCTATAACTATAAATAGTATATCTGAACTTGTAACTAGGAAAGGTGTATCTAAACATATAACTTGAAAAAAATGCATATCTAAACCAATACCTAGATAAAAGGTATATTAAAACCTAAGAACACAAATGTAATAGATTGCATCTCACAACTCTTAAGATGTGTTAGCTGCATTAGTTTTCTTTATTTTTCTTTCTGGCTTTTTCCTTTAGTTTAACTTGGAGCTCCTGTCAGTAACACACTTTCTGTCCTAGGGTGACAATGCACACTTCTTGTACTGTATCTGTGGAGGAACAAATTGTTTTTGGGCCTTTATCAACTGCACTCTTTTAAAATCTGCAATCAAATGCAGAACAATTTGTTTTAACCTTTTTTACATTTTCTGAATCTTTTCCCTGGTGAAAGAAGTCATGTGGTTCAAAAAAAAAAAAATCAACAAACATACTTTTCTCCTGTGACTGTCAGTATTCGGTTTCATTTTTATAATATTAGGATTAATTTGCTTTGCCATTTAACAACCATACTCAGGCACATAGTACTGTCAACAGTTACTGACCCCATGGAGTTTTTTTTTATATGGAGTCACACATTTAAAAGTAGGTGAGCACGAAAGAGATTGCAATGCATATGTGAGATTTTGCAATGAGCAATGCAAGATTCAGTGTGGGGGCACTGTAGGCTGCCTGCACAGAGTAGGGTCTAGAGATGTGTGTATATATAGATATATAGATATATATAGATCTATATATATCTATATATATATATGTATATATATATATATATCTTGATTTTTTGTGTGTGTGTATGCATATAACTAAATGTTATACATTTTCACTGCAAATCACTCAGCAAAGGAAGTAAGATATTTTTTTAAGAGAAATAATTTGCAGCCTAGCCTGGTCTAAACTCTTGTGATATTGATTCATATATGGCACATATACTATAACACAATTGAGCATCTGTAAGAAGCAGAAGCCTGGCAGGCCAGCATGCAAAGTACTCCCCTGGTAAAATACTCTCAAGCATTTAATCAGAAAAGGAACAACAGTAAACAGTTCTAGTGATCCAACATCTACAGGATGAAAAGGCATACAGGAACCCACAATTCAGTAAATGACAGATTCCCACCATGGTGGATGTATAGGATCCTATACATATTATTCATTGACCTAATTCAACACCACCCTCTATAGAAAACAAGGCCCACTCTGTTTCTTTTGTTTAGCAAATTATAATTGTAATTGCTAGTGGTGACACATTTTCTCTCTTTACACCTTTGAATGCATTGAATTAAGTCATTAGTTACTCTGTTGCAGGAATTGACCTTGGCCTTCTTTAAAGTCTTTGTGAAAGGAGGACAATCATGATGTGTAATGCTGTATCTTGAACCTCTTGAGTCAAAGATCATGCACAGAAATGGATTTGGGAATATGCAAACTTGCATTAATGTATTTATTGTTTAGAATACTTTTGTTGAATATGCAATTTTTGGAAAACGTCCCATTGTACAAAGCCTTCAAAATGAACTTTTTCCTGGGTTTTCCATGGTGCTAAACTGCTTCAAGAAATCTATTTTTCCTATTAAAGCAGAATTCTGCTGTCTCTATATGTTCATTTTTATTTTTTTTCTCAACATTCTCTTGGTCCCTTCATCACCTTCAGAACTGACATGTTGCCTGTCTTTCAGTAACATTTTAAGTAAATCTGATACACTGAAAGAACACTTGACGTACAGCAGTTTGTTACATTCTAGTTACATTTTGAGAACATCCCCCAAATGGTCTATATACAAGATTACAAAATGGCTAAAACTACCAAAACATTTTTTTGTGTGTCTGTGGCTGACCTGTGTCTAATATGGGTTCATCAACTGACTAGCATATCAATGGACCCTGCAGGATTATACATATTTTAGGTGTTGATCTAATAATAATGGAACTTTTACCCTAGACTGTCTTTAAAGAACAAATCATGTTCTAAGGTATAAAAATAAATTAAGTGAGACATAGAGGTTGATTTGGTAAAGAAGTAGAGAGCGTTCACTTAGTAAAGGGAAAACGGTGAAGCTGTGCTCACTTTGAATATCCAATCAGGTGCAGGGAAATAAAAAGAGCATATGAATGAATATGATTGACATGAACATGTCACTTTATTCACTAATCTAAATAAACATTCTCAACTCTATATCAAGATATGATTTACACTTCAGCATACCTATGTCTCTTTAAATGAGTAGTTGTCATCTAAGTTTTGTTTCCACTTCAAATGCTAAATCAGGATCAGCATCTTTGAAAGAATTTAGGTTAATGCTTTAGCAAATCAGTGTCATTATTTATGTTCACATAGGGTACACTCAAAGGGAATTCCCTACTAGGAAAAACATTTTGACATGGTTCAGTTCACTGATTAGATAATAGCATCAAGATCCTCAATGTATTGATTGGTGTTTATTTACAATACTAAATTCACTCTCTATGCAGTCATGTTGTCCATGTTCAGTAGGGAGGCTTCCAAGTCTATGCAGAATCTGTGCAGCCTTATGCCAAGATTTTAGAATTCTAAATAGAAAAAATTGCAAAACTAACGACATTTTATTGCTGATTACCAGGCAACAGTACAATGCATTTAGAAAGGAAACGGTAGCTGTAGATTGTCTGAGGTTGCTCTACTCTGTTATCATTTTTCACTGTAAATGGAAGGTGCTAAAATCACCAGTTTGTTGTTCTGCTGATTACACAGCAATGTTGCCATGAATTTAAAGAATACACATGATTTCTACATTGTTTAATCTGCTCTAAAACACAATGGGATGATTTAATCAAAACTGGAGCAGACAGGATCTGGAGCAGTTGACCATGGCAACCAATCAGCTCCTCTCTTCAGTTTGCTGAGTTAAGCTTTAAAAATGAAAGCGAGACAGCTGATTGATTGCCATGGGCAACTGCTCCAGTTTTGAGAGATTCCCCTCAATGAGCTTGCTTCTAATGTAACACATTCCCTTTTATTGCAACTTTCCTTAACTCCTGACAGATTAAACAAGCTATTGTTCTTTGTCTTTCACTGTACAGGCTACAATGCATGAAGGTTGAAAATAGGACATTTAGAGGATTTTTTTAAAACATAATTTTACACTGGCCTAGCAAACCTATAATTTAAAATATCTAGTCAGCATAAGAGTAGTAAAACATCAATTTGGTGCACTGGATTTGTGCATAAATTACTGATGAAATGAAATTGACCATGTTAGGTGCATTATTTTACCACATCAAAATTAACCTTATCCTAACTAATGCCAAGGGGATTATTTACTGAAGGACATATTTTTACACCGGCCTTTACTCACTAAAAATACAAAACAGTTATAACAATACAAAATAACTTAAATAGTTATTTGCAAAGTGCATAGGCAAGAGTAACCATTAGAAACTTAAGGCTTTAGTGAACTATCTCACAAACACTGCAGTGACTTACTAAAGGATATATAATCTAATCCAGGCTTGCAAAGCTGTGTTGACCTTGCCACTGTCTTTTTTAAGTTTTTAACATGTGAAAATGCCTGATACAAATTGACGGTTCATAAATTCCAACATATTTCAGAAAAAAACGTGAGAGGTTCTGCCATCTCTGAAAGAAGAGTTAAAACACATAACACTCATTTTATAAAATCATGGTGACCACACTGAAAGTTGTTTTTTTTTTTGCCCCACAGATCAGAAAAGGTGCCAGAGCTTCTGAGTCTTCAACTGTTGATCACTTACAAATGACAATATATGAAAAAAATGTTTTTTTCCACTATATGAAATTACATTTTCTCTTCAATTTCATTGACAATTTCAATTAATTTAGTGAATTTAGCATGTGATGAAAGATACTTATCAGGAATCTAAGGCCCTAAAAGACTGGCTTACTGAAGTTTTGTCTACCGAGCTCATCAGTGTCTGGTTCACACATTCCATTGTATTAAATGATTGGAAATTTTGATGAGATAGTGAACTCTAATAAATAATTAAGATAAAGGTCAATCGAAATGTCAAAATTATCAATCATGTTAAACTCAAATGTACCAAATTGAATTGTATAGCCTAGAGCCTTCATTGGCTCCATACAGGGCCACACTTACCTAACATAAAAATGCTATAGAACTCTGTGGATTAAAAATTCTAAAACATACGAAAATTAACTGAATTTGGTATTGTATCAACAGCGCACTGCACCCAGCCTAAGAAATTATGAAGATCATTTGTTACATATTTCATCTTTTTTTCTGAGTAGATGAGGCCTAAAATACACCTTAACCTCTGGAATGACTGCATGTATGTCTGTTAGATATTTTTCTAGCATGAATGCCATTTACTGGGTATTTATTTGTTAATTGACAAATATCTCTGGCTTATGGGACTCATTGCGCCAACTGTCATTATTTATTTATTTGTATGTATTAAATGTATTACTCCAGCATACTTCTGTCTGTTTACCAAACTAATGTAGTTATTGTTACAGAATTCTGCTTTAGTTTAAAATCAATGTTGCCAAATTAACATTTGAAGATGCGTTGACTGGAAGGGTAAGCTGGCCACACACAGTCAGATATTTGGCTTTCAGATCAGCAAAAGCTGTGAAAACTGCAATGGTTCTCACACAATGTGGTCGTTGGTCAATTTGATCAAAAACAGGTATCAGCTATGTTGACTATATTCCCCCCCTTCCATTCGTAGCTTCCTTTTCTCAATGTATAAACACCAATCAAGGCCTTTACATTTTGCTTACATTATTCTACCATGAGTTTTCCAAAGCAGAAATTTAAAATTCTATTAGCTGTGAGGAAAAGTTTAGTTTTCATTCATTTTATTGCTGGGACAACATCAGAAAGTATTATTATTAAATTAAATGGTTATAATATTCTACTGCTTTCCCATACTTTAGGTGATCCTCATTGCCACTGCCCTTTACTGACATCTCATGGCAGAACTATTGCCTCTGACCACTCATATCCAACATTCCCAGTCAAACCTACACCAGAAATTATGCTCTGGGAGTTGATTTGTTAAAAAAGCAGAGAATGTTCAGTTAGCAAAGTGAACCAGTGTTCTTTTAACTCATCTAATCCTGTGCAAGATGTACCATTTTTTTTCTGATTATTCATGTCCAGATTATTGAATATTTAAAGACAACAGAGTCACTTTATTTACTACATCCATGCTGAGTCAACCTTCACTTTCATCATGAATATTCTTTAGTCATAGAGGTGACTGCTAAAGAAGCAGAGATTGTTACTTTAGCAAAGTCAATGTTCACACTGCAAAGTCAATGCTCACTGACCGTAATATGATGTAGCTGTTTTCACTTTGATCAACCAGTCTTCTGTTAGCAAAGATTCTGTTTGTTTTTGTGCCTGACACATGATTGATTGATTGAATGATTATTCAATCTGAACACAGATGTATCCTGTTTACTAACATTCACTTTTCTAAGTAAACAGCCTCTTGTTATTAATAAACCAAATTTACGAATTCATCCCCAATGAGATGTATGAGAAATGCTGCTACGCTTAGAATTGTCCACCAGTGATGGCAGCTCAATATTATTTATGTATATTTTCTTTTAAAAATAATGTTTATTTACTTTTAAGCCAAGACAACAGTTCCTTAAATGTGTGTAGAATAGATGAGAATGAGACAGTAATGAAATAATAATTTTCGAAAATAAGCTGTCTAGGAATCAGATAAAAAAACAATGATGTAATCAGACATACTCAATGCAGAAGTCCATGTAAGAATGATCATCAGATATATCAGATATATCATCAGAAAGGCCAAAGGTATGTGTGAGAATTTGGAAAATGTATTTTTCTTTGGCGGCAAATCATATATTTTCAAATGAATATGAGCCTGATTTGTCAAGTCAGTGGAGAATCGTGGAGAATCATACAAGTTATGAGTCTTGTTTTCCTGGATTTACAAAATGTGTCATTCTTCTCAGATGGGACAAACCGGTCTGGAAATCCTCGGCCATAATGCAGATCCACCAAAAAATTTGCTCATCTTTACATAACACCAATGCATAGGAGAGTATGGCTGACTTTGAGGTAAGATGTGTAACTACAGTTGCTTAGTTAGTCTGGTCTAAAACAGACACAAGTCCATCACAAAAATCAAAACTGGAATCCTAATGCTCCAGTTAGTCTAGAATGCCCCCAGGGGCAGGGCCCTCCTTACCATCTTGTCTTGAATGGTATTGTAAGTGTAATGTCTTCCTTATATTGTAAAGCGCTGTGCAAACTGTTGGCACGATATAAATCCTGTATTATAATAATAATAATAATAATAATAATAATAATGCAAAGAACCCTTATTATGTGCAGTCCATTAACATAACAACATGCCATTGTCTTGCCTGAAATCATAGCTGACATTATAAAACATAAATAAAAAGTCACTGCAGCCTAGAGGGTTTACTTGTGGATTTAAGGGAAGTATCTGATATGAGAGTATTTATATGAAGAACTGGGATAATTGAATTTGGTGGCTGATGAGTAAATCACTCAGGCCCAGGATACACTTTTTTCTTTTTGCATATGTATACATTTTGTAGAGGTTTCATTTATCTGCCTTTAGATATATATGTCAGATAATTGTATCCAGAGGTTGTAATTTCAGCTACAGCGAGCGATTGGACAGTAATTAACATAGTTTCTCTGTTTATTCAGTTGCTGGAATATGGTGAATTCAGTGACGGTGAATATCTTTCTATATGGCTAATTAGGGGTGGCCTGAATTTTTTGAATAGTTGGAATAGCTTAGAATTTGGAAACTGCAGGCCAGTAGCTTTCTACTTTTAGCATGTTTTGAAGCATTGTCATGCAACCTCTAGCTCTCCAGCTATTGTGGACTGTAAGGCTCAGCATGCCCTGCATTCCAAAGGACTGTCGAGAGCTAAAATAAAAAAACAAGCGCATTTCCTCACCACTTTCTGTCCCATGGTATTCCAGGCCTAGTACTTTGACTCTGATTGTTATACATTCTTTCTACTTATAAATATATGGCCAGTGGAAGACATGTTCTGGTAATTTTGACAATCCCGTTTCTTACCTATATATTAAAGTAGATGTTAGCCCTAAACAAATGACATTTAGCTTGCTAAAACACAGTGTTTCATGAACGATTTTCATTCTTTTAAAGCAAAATGCTAATCTTTTTTTTTTTTTAACCTTTGTTGCATCTCATTGCTGCTGATCTTCTGCAGCCTCATTGCAGCCACTGCCTGTCTATATGCACTTCAGCAATTGCTGCTTGACATTTCTCAGGGCGGGTTTCTTGATGGTGACATGTCTCTGATGGAGCCACCTGAAGTCCCCATTGAAAGCTTGTGTGACAGGGTGACAGTGCAGAAGCACAATTGGCTAACATAGATGAAGTGTTGTCACCCCACCACAGGAATTGTCTAAACAAGGAACTTCATGGCACAATATTATTTGAAAGAAA
>NW_017306291.1:501671-508373 GCF_000935625.1 Nanorana parkeri | reverse complement strand
TACACAAGATTATTTTTAATTTAAGAAGTCATGCACAGATTATTTACATACAAAAATGCAAACACTAGTTAGTGCAAATAACAAAAATATGTTTGGCGTGGATGGGGGGGGGAGGGATCAACTTTTTTTTCTCGTTCAGCCTTGTATCCTATTATGCAGGAACATAGTTAGGAGGCAGTGACAGAGCGTCGTCAACATCTAGGGCCTCATGCCCACGGCCCAAAAAAAAATGCAATGCAAAGTGTTTTTTTTGTTTATGGATCAGAAGGCAGGTATATAGTTTGAGGACTTGCACACAAGTACGTAAACAGCCTTCAGATTTACAGAATTGAAAAATCTACACAGTACATAAATTGTAACCTAAACTCCAATCTTTCTGCAGCAGATTTAAAAATAACGAAAATGCCTTTTGAAATTAGATTGTCATGTTAAAGCTTATATGAGATTTTAGGGGTCTATTCACCCAGCTTCGGCTGATCCTTCGGCTAGCTGCGGCCCCAGGACCCCTTCGGTACAGTAGAACCGAAGGGCTGCTGTCAGGGCTATTCACTTCCCAACGCCATCTGTCATTACTTTTTTCCGGACGCTCTGGGAGTCTAATACGACTCCTGGCCGCTCGGGGGAGAAAAACTTTCTCCCAGATAGGTTCACTCTGTTCGATTGAGCAGAGTAAACCTTTCCCTGCTTGGGGTTTTTTTTTTTCTGACATCGGAGCCGTTGGCTGCCGTCAGAATATTAAAAAAAAAAAAAAATCACCATAGTAATGCAGAGCTAGATTCCTATTGGCTATTTCAATTTGCAATAGCCAATAGCAAACTAGCTATTGCACCCGTCGTCTGCTGCTGTCAATCAGCAGAGGGGGACGAGCAGTTCTCCATCAGTTCCCCCTCTGTTGATTGACAGCAGCAGAGGGCGGGTGCAATAGCTAGTTTGCTATTGGCTATTGCAAAGTGAAAAATGCCAATTGGAATCTAGCTATGCATTCCTATGGTGATTTGTTTTTATTCTGATGGCAGCAGAACCGCCCGGCCAATAGAAAACAGTTGGGCGGAGCTAGCTGTCACTGCTAGCTCCGCCCAATCGTTTTCTATTTAATTTTTTACTTTTTTTAACTGTTTTTCTATTCTGCTCGGTACCACAGAGGTACCGAACAGAACAGCAGAGCCGAATGCCGCTCGGCGGCTATTCACTCACTGCTGTTCGGCATCGATGAGTATAGGCCGAACAGCAGCGAGTAGCCTGCCGGAGGTTCGGCTTAGCCGATCCAGATGTTGGATTGGCTGAGTCGAACTCCTTCTGCACTTCGGGTCGGCCGAGCATGTTAGGCCGACCCGAAGCCACCCGATGTACGGCTGATTTCAGCCGATATAAGGCAGGAATCACCAGCCTGAAGTGAATAGCCAACCAGCCTGAAGTGAATAGCCGAACAGCGTTCGGCTCACTTCGCTTCGGGTCGGTTAGTCACTCGGCTGCCTACGGCAGCTTAGTGAGTAGACGCCTTAGTGTCTGGGTTTACACACGGACGTTTACATTTTATAGCCACGCTGCCATTGCTGAATAATTGACGATGGAGAATCATTGGTTGGATTTTGTTATTTTTTTTAGTGCACACAGGCGTTTGAAGTTCATTTCTGATACATTGATAAAAAAAAGAAATTGCAACACAGCGTTTGAATTCCGAACAGGATCGTATGTATCATCTGTATGCATGGGACTGCATGGGTCTTCCTCCTCTTCAGAATAAACACAACATAAATAAGAAAACAACAGATGCGTGTATAAGTTTCACTGGCTTTTATTTAGTCCACGGAACTCTGTTGAATTAAACTTTAGCAACATAACTTTAAAACACAAATAACTTTATTAAGATTACATTAGTAACCAAATTGTCCATCAACAAAAGTAAATAAATCAACATCTAGGGCTCAGCCACGTATGCCCAAGCCCCAAATACCAACAGATAAATCCAGTCCATAATCACTTGTCCACTCACATAGTGAGCGACATTCCCTACATAGGGTTTAACCGCAACAGAAAAAAGAACTGAGAGCGAGGGGAAGTTCAAGACTCCTGTGAAGAAAATCCCAATGACCTCTGCTGAGAAGAATTATTTAAAGCTATAGGTCACCATTTGGAAAAAAATAATAATGAATCCACACATAGGGATACAATAAAAAAATGTGCAGTGATTATTTTATGTATTGGAGCCTGCAGAGCATTGCAACAGTGATTAGAGTATGTGTGCAATAGATGGGCTCCTGCAGACTCTTCATCTAAGCTGAGATCTGTGGGTATAGACCTACCATTATGGGTCTGAAGCAGGGGTGGGCAACTCCAGTCCTCCAGCTGTTGTGGAACTACAACAGCTGACTGTAACAGGCACGACTCCCAGAGGCAGAAGCATGTTGGGATATGTAGTTAGAGCACAGCTGGAGGGCAGGAGTTGTACCCCCCCTCGGTCTTGAGAAAGTAATCAATGGACTTCAAGTGTCAGCACATCAGCACAGTTGTCCTTCACTGAGATCTACAAGTCCCTCTGCCACGATGGCAGGAGGGTGTTGTAGTCTTCCATTCACAGATCCATGGGCAGTTTCAGGGTGGGGGCTGGGCAATGTGATCAAGTTTATGTTACAGCCGAAATATGGGTGTAACATGAAACATGGTCGCAAAGGCGAACTTAGCTTTTAAAGACACAAGTAGCAGAATATTGGTGACCATGCATGGTGTCATTGGTTGCAAAACACAGGCAGCCCTTGGCCGCTTTGACATTTGCCGGGCCCAGATTTTGGATGGGTTTGGCAAACGTATAAGCAAACTGAACCCAGGCTAGTTTGGCTCATTGCTATCCCGCTGAAACCAACCAATCACAGGTGAGTAGAGTCGTTCACTTTTCCAAGAATCGGGTCACAAAATCTTTTTTTTAGACCCTAGACCAGGGGTGGGCAACTCCAGCCCTCCAGCTGTGCTTTAACTAAAAATGCCATCATACCTCTGCCTCTGGGAGCCATGCCTGTGGCTGCCAGAGTCTTGCAATGCCTCATGGGACTTGTAGTTCCACAACAGCTGGAGGGCTGGAGTTGCCCACCCCTGTCCTAGAACAAAACGAGCACTTAACCTTTGCAGTGCTGGGTAGCAATCTTTTACATGCCCGGAGTTGTTCTCACTTTGAAGACACAATTGTGTGCAATGAAATAAAAAATAAATGAAAAAAAGAAAAAAAACCTCTAGTATTTTTCCTGCACATGATTGGATGGTTGATGTGAACAGAACTTATTCACTATGCTCAGCGAATATTCACTTAGCAGACATGCTGTACACCTTTAATAAAGGTGGACAAGCCTTCAAGGTGGCAGCATCTGAAGCATTTTACTTCATTACCTGTAACCATCATGTAAATAAAGCCGACCCTCAGTGAAAGCTTCACCTAGTCTATTTAGTGAAGTGCTGCGTCTTCCAGTGTTTGTTTGGATACAACAGGTTCTCATGGGCCCTCTGACCATGGCAACCATATTAGTTAGTGAAGCAAAGTGAGGCCTAAACATTTATTGTTAGTTTTGGATGGATGAATTAACCCCTTAAGGACCAATGACGGAATAATTCCGTCATGGGTCCTTAAGGGTTTAAGCTTCCGTCATGCACTAAATGAGAACTTATATATGTCTATGTCACATCAGATTAAAGCCCTTTTTGTCCTTTAAAAATGGTATATAATATGTGTTGGTGCAATAAATGAGAACGATGGAAATTGCGGTTGAACATACAGATCAAAAATTGCTTTGGTCCTTAACTGAAATACAAGCACCTGAAGCTTGGTGCTTAAGGGGTTAAAGGTTAGAACACTGTAAGGATTTGATTGCCGTTTGTGCGCCCACTGGGGTGATTGGCCCTATTTATCTGGTTCGCTATTGTCACCGGGACAGAAAAGTGAGGAGAAATCTACCATTTTACACTTGTTACCGCAAAAAGGAAGAGAGGGGAAATCTGCTAATGGGGACACCCGCCTCAACGACAAATGTCTGAGGCCTTGTTTACATGGGCAGCAAGGGGGAGGAAAAGCCAGGCGGTTGATCTACGGTTATACCCTCCTCCTGGTCGTCTGCTGCAATGTCAGCGCTGCTGCCAAACAGTGCTGCATACATTGCCGCAGCAGAGGATGCTTTGTGTTGTGGCAAAAAAATACATAGAATGTCATGTTTGCCATGTGGTGCCGCTTGTCAAACGCAATCATTGCAACGAATGGGAACGCATGGTATTAACGTGGCATTTGTAGCTGTAAAAAATCGCTTCTTAGCAACAAATTCCCCAGCAGTTATAGCCATTAAATTACTAGATACATGTTGCTGTTATTAGTGATTTAATGAATCGCTGCTACCAAAATCGTCCGTCTGACACGTCCCTTACTTAATATTTAAGGCTCATGCACACGGATGCCCAGTGTAAAATTTGGGCGTATTTCCCCATTTGGGAGCCACAAGTAATGTGTCCAGCTGCTCATAGAAATCAATGGCTGTATAAACAGGTGCATGCCCATGTGCGCAGACTGTCTGCGTCCAGGGTCTGTACGCATGCACACAGATGCTCAGTGTAAAATTTGGGCGTATTTCCCCATCTGCCCATAGAAATCAATGGCTGTATGCGGCAAGGCGTACACCCATGTGCGCAGACTGTCTGCGTCTAGGGATGTATGTCTGTACGCATGCCGCGTTTACACATATACTAATTTAGAGCTATTGGTTTCTATGGGCGGCTGAATGCAGCACTTATGATTCCTGCGCAGGGAAATGGACCCAAATTTTACATTGAGCCCTAAATAATTAGTAGCGGCCATGTAGGACGGGCGATTTTTTGTAGCAGCGATTTATCTAATGAATGTCAGCAATTTGTAGCTAGCATTGCGATTTGAATTTATATTTTAAATGTGCATTTATTATGCAGTAAAGTGCTCTGTAAACCAAACCCAGTAAACACCAAAGAACGGGCCCCTGTGTGGTAATGGAGCCTGGTGCTGAGGGACACACTATAATCACGCTCTCAGCAAATGTATTCAAATGGCGTAGTGTGAGCTCAGCTTAGTCATGTTTGTCCTAATATTGTACACATTTTTTTGTATTTTTGATCATTTTCTGTGGACTGTGACGGCCATGACGTCACGGCACTGTATTCCCGCCGCCAGGGAAACGCGCTTTCTCTTTTTTTAATAATCACATGCGAGGACACTGACTCCGTGACCTCACTGTACAACATTCGACATGCCCCTCGCGTTGCCCTAGCAACCGACACGCAACCCCTCCCTCCTGGCCTGAGGCTGCGGAGCGTACCATCTGCCTCGCCGGGCGGGAAGGGGGGGGGGGATCAAGTTTTTCGGCTGCGGTGACATCATGGAAACCTGCGCTACACGTGTCGCCTTATTGGCTCCCCCTGCAGACCGGCTCCTTGGGAACGTCCGCTGCCGCTGGGGTCGCCATGGAGACGGAACATTGTTAGGCTCGAGCTGAAGCGCATCTAGGAGACCAGAAACAGAGAGACGGTGAGCGGCCCGAACACAGCGCACAGCAACCATGAGCCAGCGGCAAGTCCTGCAAGGTAACTGCCGGGAGGAATTCATTTATTGGGACA
Organism: Nanorana parkeri; assembly: GCF_000935625.1. Taxonomy (NCBI): domain Eukaryota; kingdom Metazoa; phylum Chordata; class Amphibia; order Anura; family Dicroglossidae; genus Nanorana; species Nanorana parkeri. The sequence goes on along the minus strand of NW_017306291.1, from coordinate 502,757 downwards.
GTAATGGCCTGATTATAAAAGTGGAGCTGCATACTTGTGCGCAGGTCCTGATTGGCAGGGACAGTGCCAGGTCCTGAGGGATGTGTCCCTGGAAAAGTCCCTGGCCATGTCTCCAAATATGTGCTTCATGGGGGAAATGAATAAAAAGTGTCTGAGGCAAACTTCATGTCATTAGCGCAGCTAATCAGCTTTTACCTTTCATTTTCTAAGCTGTGCGGGAAAATGAGAGATGGAAGCTGATTGGTTGCTATGGGCAACGGAACCAGCTGAGATGGAACTTATCTCAGACACTTTTCATTAGTTAATTTCTTCTCCTTTTGCCTTGTTTTGGACAGAGTGCGGGAGGGTTAGAACCCATGACAGGTGTGTACTGCTGTTTGTGTCCCCGCCGTGCAGATTCACCCTTCTCTATGTGTTGTCACCAGGAAAGTGAGAGAAAAGCTGTCACCGGGACAGGAACAGAGAAGCAATCTTCCAATAGGGACACTTTTCCGGTGACAGCTGTCCAGGAGGGGATCTATCTCACTTCCTGTTGCGTCTACAGGACAGGATGTGAAGGGAAGTCACCCCAAAGGGGCACAGATGGCAGAAAAAGGAAAACCTGACGGGGTTTAAGCCTTTCTTTCCCCACGGCATCCAAAATTAAAGCAAAATAATAACTTTAGATTCTATTTACTTTAAGTTCCTGATTTGCTGGAAATGTACAATTTATATACACTTCCAGGATCCATGCACACTGATCCGTACGACTCGCCACGCACATTCTCATGCATGTTCATAAACATGCGTTGTACTGGATTCAAGTAGTACGGTAGGATAGAGTAAGGGAGGGTATAACCCCGGTCTGTATCCCTTTTGCCATCTGTGTCCCATTGTGGAGATTCACATTCACTTCCTGTCCCATAGCCGCAACAGGAAGTGAGAGGAAATCCTTCCAAGTGAGTGAAATCCCTGTTTGCACCAGAACCAGTGACCCCATCCGGAGATTTCCGTTTAATTCCCTTTCTGGTGACAACAGAACAAAATTTGGGAATGACTTTCAGTGATAACGGTCACCATGGCAGATAGAGTGGGGGGGGGGGGGCG
>NW_017306291.1:453310-501583 GCF_000935625.1 Nanorana parkeri | reverse complement strand
TGAATCTCCATAACGGGGACACAGACAGCAATAAAAACCTGACCAGTGTTCTAATCCCTCTTCACTATAGCCAAAGCTAAAAAAAAAAAGTTTTTACTTCAGTTCTATTTTAAAGAATATCTAAAGCCACGTTTTATTTTTATTTTGGATGGAGTAAGGAATTTGTAGACACAACAGGAAGTAAGATGAAATCTCTCCAAAGTAGAGAAAATGCCTTTTAGAACTCTGGGAATTTGTTTTATTAACCATTTGCAGCGGGGGTAGCACTGGCACTTCAAGGGTTAAATGCTCATTTGTGTATTACATCAATTCCGCATTCACCTGTCAGTCATCTGGCTGCTATAGCCAGAGAGAAGAAGCTGATGAAGCAGAGCTTTGCTTCATCAGCTTCTTTTGGGGTCCCCAGGTGTATTTTGTATTTTTATATTTAATTTAATTGTATTTATGTTTGTTTGTTTATGGAGTAATTAAATATATGTGCATGAGAGGGCAGCTAAGCTAAACTAGATGGGACTTAAAGTGACATTAAAGTCAATTTTTTCCCCTCCCCCCCCAATGGTAATGTCAGCACTTACCTTAAATGATGTCTCTTAATCCGATCTTCTTCTTTCCTGTCCTTTTCATCTGTCCCTCCAGCGCTGCTGCGGGTCTCCGTCCAGCGCTGACTCCTCTGTCCTTGCTGGCACTTCCTGTCCCACGGTGTCTGCATGCGAGTACACACGTCCCTAGACTTACCTTGTGTCTCTCCTCGTCTACCGGCCGAAAATGTGAACTCCGCATGCGCCCGCCCCAAGATGCTTTGCGGCCACCCGAGATTTTTCACATTTTCGGATGGGAGCGCGCAGGGGAGACACAGGTAAGTATTGACCTCTTTTAAAGTGTTTTTAAAAAACACGTTTTGCATATATCTACTGCTTACTAGCAGTAGATATATGCAACAAAAACGGAGGCTTTAATGATACTTTAAGTAATGGTTATAAAGAAGTATGAGATTTTTTGTTTTCAGTAGGAGAATAATAAAGTCATTGTATTTATTTACATGTATATATTAAGTGTAAAGGTTTATGTTGGATCGGCTGTCCTGATGGAAGTTTGTTTTGTATCAATTCGTAAAACTGAAATAAAGAATGAAAAAAAGGTTTCTAATGCTGATATGAAGGGACACAAAAAGGCCGAGCTGGGATTCAGCTTTTACTAACACATATTATTCACGGATATTATTCATAAGGAAAATAAAGGAAGAATCAAAATACAAATCATCCCGATCCCTATAACGAATTGTAGAATCCAAACCTGTGAAGTATTTGCAGCCTCGGTGGTCGGTGTTGTTTAATCTCTTGTGCAGGTTTGTACCTCTGTGTGCACCCGCTGAGGAGATTCACTCCTCTATGTGTTCCGGTGACCACAGGACTTAGCGTGAGGGAAAATCTGAAGTATGAGTTGTCACCAGAACAGGAAGAGAGGGGAAATCTTCCTGTAGGGACACTTCCGTCTGTGACCGCAGTCTAAAGGCCCGTTCACACCAGAGCGGTGAACCAAGCATACTTGGGGCCCGGTACTGTGTGCTACATTGCATCGCCATTCATCTGAATGGTACCCCAGATCCAGTGACGTGCGGTACCTTCGGTTCTGGGTGATGCACACAAACTGCGCATGCACCCGCCCCCCCAAGATCCTTTGCGGCTGCCCGAGAATCTTCAGATGTTCGGACGGGAGTGCGCAGCGGAGGCACAGGTAAGTTTCAACCATTTGCAAAAGTTTTTTTTCTTAATGTTTTTGCATATATCTACTGCTTGCTAGCTGTAGATATATGCAAAGAAAGGGAGGCTTTAATAATTCTTAAGGGCCTGTTCACACGACGTCCGTTTTGTGTGCTGACCGGATCCGTACGCTGCTGCACTCAAAATGCATCCCAATGTATCCCATAGGCCCGGTTCACACCTGGGCGTTTTGTAGCGCGTTCGAACGCTCAGCAAAACACTCAAACACCGAAATCCCATTATTTCCTATGGGTATGGTTCACACCTGGGCGTATTACAGGCCGTATGAACGCGCTACAAAACGCGCGTTTCCATTGGGATACAGCCAAGTAGCCCTCGGAAAACGCGCATTTGTCGCGTGTTTTTTTACCGCGAATCGCGGTAAAAACACGCGACACAAAACGCGTGAAAAACGCACATATTCGATACGCCTAGGTGTGAACCCAGCCTATGTGTTTTATGGGCTACAGTTCTCACGTGCGCAGTCCGTTCAGGTTACGACAGAAAAATACTGCATGTCACATTTTGTACGGTCAGGAAACGGTCCGGAAACGCAAACGCGTCAAAAACGCGTCAAAAACGCACTGCACTGCAGCTAACATACTAACAGCCCCACTCCAGCCCAAACATTTTTTTTTCACCTTCCAATGCAGGCTTGGACCTATGAGACAACACAGGCCTTTGATAAATGAGACTCTTCATTGTTTTAAAGTGAACAATCTCTCGAACATCAGCTGAGTCTGCAGGAAAATCTCTGCATGTGCTCTTTGAACAAATGCGTAAGCAAATGAGAGTTCTCACATGCGAGCTGCCTGAGCTCAGGGAAGTCTCAGTATCACATTATGTAACCGCTCTGCCTTTCTTTTCCTTCAGTTTTCGAGCAGTATCAGAGGGCACGGACCCAGTTTGTTCAAACAGTCGCAGAGCTCGCCACAAGACCTCAAAACATTGAGACTCTTCAGAATGCAGGTAATTCTTCTCCCCGGGTAATGCATGGAATGCTTAACTGCTGTTGTATTTCAAGGGATAGTTCACCATTCTATACATTTGTCTGTTTTTTGAGATTGCATTGAAAAAAATTAATACATGTGGGAGTTAAAGGAGAAGTATTGGGAGAGTAATATGTACTCGTTACAATACTTAGAGCCGGAGTGTCACACTGCAGCCATGACACACTGGCTCTATAGATCAGCCTTTCTCAACCAGGGTCCCGTGGCATACCGATCTGCCTCCTGACTTCCTCAGGGGTGCCTCAACATTTTGTGGTAGTGTGAAGGGGGAAATAACAGTAGTGGGACTGTGATGTGAAGGGGCAAATTAAGACTCATGTGATTGCGGCTACTGACGTAAAAGAGGAACTCTGATATGAAAGGAGGGCTACTGATGCAAAGGGTGACTCTGATGTGAAGCGGTGGGGGAAATCTTGATTTGAAGGGGGCACTTCAATGTGAAGGGGGTAACACGCTTTTTTGTACATTTTTGCATGGGGTTCCTGTTAAAGTCTATGACATTTTAGACCGGGGTGCCTCGTGATTTTGCATACTTTTAAAGGATGCCGCGATTAAAAGAAGGTTGAGAAACACTGCTATACATCGAGAGCTGAGTGATCAGATAACTGCTGATTGCTCAGCTCATGGTCTTTTCCGTACAGTGGCAACTGTCAGTCATTGCTCCCTAGAGGGATTCCCCCCTCCCTTCTCCGTTCCTCCAAAGAACACTAGAGGGTCAGACAGGGGAGGGGACGGGATGTCAATCAGGCAGTGGGGGTGGATCCCAACAATATTGTTGGGATCCTTCTCGCCTACAGCACGCCTCTGCGCTGTTAGCATATAGCAGGCAGTAGTCCACTATATGCTGAGTTTGGGTTACGGAGGGACATTAGTAAATCTACTCTTGTAACCCAAAGGAGAACTACAGCCAAAAAAAAGAAATGCTTGTCTGTCTTGAAAAACAAAACATTATATATATAACTTTGATATCATACGTAGTGAGAAAGTTATTGCTGAATCAGTAGGCCTAAAGCAGAAATGTAAAAGCTGCTCTGGTTCATGAGTACACCGATGCTGGAGATGAAGCTGTTAAAGTAAACCTGAGCTCATGAAGGGAAGATTTCCTGTCTTATAGGAAACATCCAGAAATGTTAATATTATGAATAATTGAGTGCAAGGATCTCCCTGCTTTTTCTTTATTCATTCTCTGGACCTGTTCTTCTTCCACCCCTCCTGCTGCTTCTTAAAGCTGAACTCTTTGATAAGGAAATACAGTCTAAATACAAGAGTCATGTATATCCTTACTTGAATCTTGGTGAGCTTTGTGTATTTCTTCTTCTGCAAAAGTCCATTGTGACACTTGGAGCTTCCTGTAATAAGGACCAGTCACTGCTGCTGGCTCTTCTTGTGCAGGGTGACTGGTCTTGTAGAGGTTATGTACAGCACAGTGATGATGTCTTTTACTGGGTTTAAAAAGGCATTTGGTGCACACAAATTTGATGTATGCCCTTTGTGGCTATTAAGCAATATATTTAAATGAGAGTTTTTATGCCCGGAGTTCCGCTTTAATCATTACTGTACCAGTAATCAAGTCACCAGTCATGAGGGAGACAGCTCTGACATGAGGAAGCAATGCCCTCCCTCTGCCAAGATGCTTCCCACAGAGATATGGTGAGGACCAAGGTCTGGTAAGTCAGTAATGGGGAACGGTCAGCTGTGGGGAGACTACAGGTAACACTGACTAGTCCGTTGCCCTCTGCTGCCATGTTCCGGCCGACGTTTCCACTGTTCTGTTCCTCTTTAAAGTGCCGGGATTGAGAGGTTTCTCACAGCCATCAAACCTGGCCTGGAAGTTGAAATCTGATGGATGAGTGAAAGAGAAAGAAAAAACGCACTAGTTCAAAGAAGCAAACCCACCCGCTGAACTTGTGGCATCTTGCTGCTTCTTTATGAGAGAAAATGGAAAAATCCTTTTACCGGCTATACACAGAAATGAAATATTACATAAGGTGGTTTATAGAGCTGAATTGGGTCCAGGGTGGCAGCGAGGACCTGTGCATTTTTTAAATTTAGCTCCACTGCTGTGCATTGTAAATGGGCGGTATAATGCGTTGTTACATTGCATCACAGTGTTTCCTTTTTTTAAACTTTATTGAAATGTCACAAAACAACACTTTATTGAATTCTATGTACAACAGCACCTGGCATTGACACGTATTTCTTTGCATTGCACTACATTAAAATGCAACAGCATACACCACGTTAAAATGCAACAGCATACACCAACGCACACGTATGGTGTGAACAAGGCACATGGAAAACAATTCTTTACTGTCTGCCCTTGCATTGTGCCTGTGCTGGTCAATGCTGGTCCACGCAGCTCAACACACGTCGCGTGAACCAACCCCAAGGCCCCTTTCAGACGGATAGTTCGATCAGGTACGCCTGTCAGTTTTTCAGATAATTCTGATTGGAAGCCCAGTCTATTGTCAGTCAGGTCTAAACGGACGTGTCTGTTGATATTCGATAACCACTGACTCCGTCTAGGTCTAGAAAACAAAACAGAACAGGGTTCTGTTTTGGTGGACCTGATTGTAAGGGCTTGTTTCCACCAGTCCACGCGTCTACCACAATGTCCCGTGCCTGGAACGCAAGTGCTCGCATACATAAAGTCTCCTTGCGTGTATGCACTATATTTTGCGATTGCACTACACTGGAACACAGGACATTTTATTGCCACGTCTTCCTGTGCGGTCGATCGTACTGCGGGCGAGGGGGGCGTGTCTGCAGTGCCATTCACTTGAATGGCACTGCATGCCCTCTCCCGCCCCAGAAAGCAAGAAGACTTTATGTATGCGATTCCTTGCGTACGGGGCATTGCAGTAGACGCGCGGGCTGGTGGAAACAAGCCCTTGGGGATAATCTGACGCAGACACATGTCCGTTTACATCTAACTCCCCATAGACCTAACATGGGTCTGTGCAGCATTGTTCACAGTTCCTCTTCTAATCGGAAATGACAGTGCCCATGTAAAAGATGCCTTAGGGTGAAGGCAGATGGGCATTTGTAAATGCAGTGCTGTTCTTTTTAGAAAAATGCTGTATGTTTCCTTCCAGCTGAGTTGATAGAAATCATGCTCCCCGTGTCACACAGATTTGGGTAGAAGTATATCTGTAAAAAATAAGTCAAGACAACTGGGTAGAAGTGATCTACGTCTTGAAATACTGCACCGTGGGATTCAGGGCACTCTGGTGACATGGGGAGACCCCCCCATTCCTTTCCATGCCAAGCTAATCCAGTTTAGGAGTAAAAAAAACACAATGAAGGGAATTTATCAAAACTGGAGCAGACAAAATCTGGAGCAGCTGTGCATGGCAACCAATCAGCTTCTATCTTTCATTTTCAAATCTTAACTGAACAAACTGAAGAGAGAAACTGATTGGTTGCCATGGGCAATTGCTCCAGATTTTGTCTGCTCCAGTTTTGATAAATTCCCCTCTCTGTACTTCTAATTGCTACATAATAATCTGCCCTTACCTTGTAGTTGGGATCACTTGTTAGCATTTTAGGTTTATTGGTGCTTTAAATTGTTTTGTTGCATTACAACCGGGCTGTGAAAACTATTTGTTCTGTGTAATTACTTTTGTTCCAGCAATCAGCAACATTTGCTTTGTAGTCTGGGCCTCTAGTGGAACAGATGAGTGGCTGTGAAATATTCGGTGTTTTAGTAGCTGCATGTGCTTCTCCGCCACAACTTCATTTACACAAGGTCAGACTGACCTGTTTGTACGGCACACTTCGTCACTAAGCCAGCCTGCAAGTATTGGATGGAAAGGAACTGGAACTAGAACAAGTCCCTTTTCATGTGCACTGAGATTTCCATCCGTGGGTCATGTTGTATTGCCAAGGAAGAAAACAACATAAAAGATCATTATAATCTAATGACACATTTGCAGATTTATGTAGCAATTGGTAATGTATAATTTGCATGGTATAAAATGCAGCTGGAAATAATAGAGTTGCATAAAATAATTCTCTATACCCTAGGGCAGTGATGGCAAACCTTTTTGAACCCGAGTGCCCAAACTGCGACGCAAAATCAATTTATTTATCTCAAAGTGCCAGCGCTGAAAATAAGTTTGGTATTGCAGTTTGGGCGCTTGGGTTTAAGAAATGTTCAACATCACTGCCTAACGGCCTTGTACGGCTCTCACGGGGGACATGAATGTCCCGGATCGCCTCTGTAGTCGGGCCGTCACAATCAGGCAGCGGCGGTGACCTCTAAACAGGCAGATTAGACGGCCGCTTGCGAGGGCCTCCCAGGGTCCGAGCTAGGAGGAAGCAGCCGTCTAACCTACCTGTTTATTGGCTGCCGCTGCCTAATTGTGACTGGCCCAGATCGCATACCAAGGCGATCAGGGTCAGTCGGATCTATTTCAATTGGTGGTCCCTAAACGCAGTGGTGTATTCTGGTTTGGGGCTGCCCTAGGCAAGGCAAAACACGGGCGCCCACACCCCCACTAAATTTACCCCACCCCTTCCTGTTTAATACTTTTTGTGTGACCTGTCAGTCGCTGGATACAGTGCAAACATCTCCTCCCGTCCTCTCAAATCTCCGCCCCCATCTCCCTCTGTCTCCACCCCCTGCCGCTCCGTCCCCCTTCTCCTCCTGCTCGCTCGTCCGCCGATTTCGCCCCGTCGGCTGCCTAATGTTTTGTTGCCTGAACCTGGGCTCGCGGGCCAGCAGAAAGGGCCTTGCGTGCCCTCCCTGGCACGCGTGCCATAGGTTCGCCACCACTGCCCTAGGGCCTTGGTTCTCAACTCATGGGTTGTGTTCAGTGGGTCACCGCATGCCTTCCACTTTTCTAGGTGAGAGGATCCTCAGCCTCCCCCTAGAGCAGCACTGTCAGGTCTTGCACCAAGCAGCCATTAAAAATATGCTGCTCGGTGCCGAGTGTCAGCTTGCGATTGGGTAGGCTAGGGCTATGGCCGTGAGGGAGCTCCATCCATATGTGGATTGCTTACTGCTCCCCTACACGTCCTGTAGATGTGCCTGAGCATCCACTCCAGTTCTCGTAAGGTAGGGAGACTGTGTGAGAATGTGCCTGTGGTTGTGTGTGTCTGTCAGTGTTTTTGAGGGCCCATTCACACTAGTACAGTGCGTTAATCGCACACTCCCACGTGATTAGTGCACTGCACCATGCGATCGCACCTACAGCACATTCTGATGTGGGAGGTGCATTGAATTGACATTCATTTAAATGACACCCCAAACGCATCTCCCACCCACAGTTGTATCGCCTGCAGTACCACAATGCTTTGTGTTCCATTGCAGTGCAACTTGGTTCACGACCTAATGACCAAGGACAAATGTGGGTCCTGGGGTTACACAGATTGAGAACCACTGCCCTAGGGGAAGAAAGTCATTGGAGAATACCGCTGAAGAGATTGACGCCTTTGTTGGGACTTGTGGGTGGGGTGAAGATACATTCACTGCAGGCAAGCCTCTGATATGCCTCCTGCTGACTCATAGAAGCTCCTTATCCCTGCTGATTAAGGAGCTCCAGCTCTGACTCAGCAGGAGAATGTGTTGGACCTCTGCAGAGAGACCACTGCTTCCACACAGACAGCAAGGGTCTTTTTCTACAGCATGCATGGGACAGGATTTTCTACTCAGGCTGTGGCTGCTTTCTAAAAAAAGACTTTAAGATTTTGCTCACCTTAATGGGTTACACAGATTGAGAACCACTGCCCTAGGGGAAGAAAGTCATTGGAGAATACCGCTGAAGAGATTGACGCCTTTGTTGGGACTTGTGGGTGGGGTGAAGATACATTCACTGCAGGCAAGCCTCTGATATGCCTCCTGCTGACTCATAGAAGCTCCTTATCCCTGCTGATTAAGGAGCTCCAGCTCTGACTCAGCAGGAGAATGTGTTGGACCTCTGCAGAGAGACCACTGCTTCCACACAGACAGCAAGGGTCTTTTTCTACAGCATGCATGGGACAGGATTTTCTACTCAGGCTGTGGCTGCTTTCTAAAAAAAAGACTTTAAGATTTTGCTCACCTTTTTGTTTTGATGAACCTGGAATTTATTTAGCTGATTTAAACTGAAATTTAGGCCCCGGTTCCCACTTGTGCAGGGGCGACAACTCGCCTGTGTGGGCGCACATTTGTGTGTGTTGCGTATAGGACAGGCCATTCATTTCAATGGGCTGCCCTACGCACGACAGTCACACCAAAGTCCCTGCAGCTTTGTTTTCAAAATGCAACCATGCAATTGGTGCAATTTCAAGCACATAAAAGTACACGGTGCAGCAAGGTGCGTTGGGGTGCCAAACAAGTGCGTCTAACAAAGTGAAATTTGCACGCTGGGAAAACCTGCATCTTAGTGCACGTTTCCAAAAAGCACAGTGAACGGGAGCTCGGTTGGGCTTCAGCGTGGTCAGGCAGGAGCTTTGGCTAACATTCTGGGATATGGATCTATAAACCTGGCTGTCGGGAGCTCTAAGGTCATAGAATCAGATTTTAATGTCATTCTAATTGTAGACTTTGCGAAGGTGAGCAGATCTCAGGTATTCCAAATGTAATAATCTGTATACTTGTTCTAGGTCAGTGACTCAAAGTATTGACGCCAGGGAATCAATGTGACAGGCATCTAGGATTTGTGGAAGGGAATCAACAATTTCTCTCATACAGGCACTGCATGACTTGAACGGTACTAAGTGATACCGCCCCTCCCTCGTATACTCACCTACTCTTGGGACTCCCACTACTCTGAGAACGTCCTGGTACCTCCAGCATGGTTCCTCCTACAATGCAGACCTGGGAAGCTGAGCAACCAATCCCAAGGCGGAATGCGGGTCTATAGCCATGTGTGACCAAAGCAAAGTGTCCTTCATTTATTGTTACCTACAGGTAAATGGAGAGACAGGTTTAAGCAGCCCCCCCATCTCCCTCCAACACCCCACTTTCCAAGCCCCCTACCCTTCTTTTTTTCCCTAAGTTCTTCAGTCCGGTTGTGTGATGTCACAGGTCCGCTTGCTTCTTTTCCTCTTTCCATGATGGATAGGTCCTAAATGCTGCATAGAACTCTCTGCAGCTTTCTCTTACGAGTCCAGGTTGGTCAGATGACCTAGGAAGTGGGTTGGATGGCTTGGGACAACATTCATCCTGGAAGTAGATCTGTTGCTGGACATCCGGAGCGGTGAATCTGAGGGGAATAGTGCCGGAGAATAGGTGATTAATGTATCAAAAGATGCATTTTTTTAATTTTAGCCTTTGTAAGGTCAATTTGTTTTTACTAGAGCTGGGCTTTAAAAGCAGAATGATGTCATAGTGGGGTCAGCCAGCATTTGCCATAATCTGCAGGTATGCATAGCATGCTTGCAGATGATAATTCACTTACTTCTAAGTATGCTCTCCTCCAGCTATGTGAGGTCTGAGCTCGCCCCATCATAATTTCAGTCTCTAAAATTTAATTTCATTCTAAGCATGTCTCTTGTGAAAGAAAATGTTATCAAAGGAAAAAAAAAAGATTTTTTTCTGACCTTCAGAGTTCTTACTGGGTTTCATGTGCCAAATTTTATGAAACAAATAGGATTAATAACCCAAAGATTGCTTTGGTATTTATAAGTAGTAAAGAGTTTAAAGCCCTGCAAAGTGATTTCAGTTTGATTAGCAGCAAAGTGATTATAGGCCTTTTGTAATGCGTCTTCTACTTGATTACCATTAAAACAGTTAATGCCCCATAAAGTTGATTTATAGCCACCAAATCCAAATGCAAGTCAATCAATGATTTGAAATAGTATCTCAATCCAAGGTCTCAGGCTGACCTGTAGCAAAAGAAAAACATGCATATATAAATATATACACTATATTACCAAAAGTATTGGGACAACCCTCCAAATCGTTGGATTCAGGTGTTCCAATCACCTCCATGGCCACAGTTGTATAAATGTTAGAGGCTGGCAGGGGGCTCTGGGGAAGTGGTGTCCGGCGGCACACATTGCCTGGCCGGGCTCCCTTGGTCACCAGCACTCCACATTGCGGCTCCGATTGTCCCCGGTGCAGGCTCTGACCCCATCAGCTTCGTGAATAGACCCCTAAGTGTGGTACCGTGATATGTTGCCACCTGTGTAATAAGTCCATCCGTGAAATTTCTATGCTACTAAGTATTGCGCTGTCACCTGTTAGTGGTATTATAACAAAGTGGAAGCAACTGGGAACAACAGGAACTCCATGTAAAATGGCAGAGCGGGGTCCGCGAATGCTGAAGCATAGTGCGCAGAAGTCGCCAACTGTCTGCAGAGTCAATAGCAACAGACCTCCAAACTTCGTGTGACCTTCAGATTGGCACAACAACGGTGCGTAGAGAGCTTCATGGAATGTGTTTCCATGGCCGAGCAGCTGCATCCAAGCCTTACATCACCAAGTGCAATGCAAAGCTTCGGATGCAGTGGTGTAAAGCACGCCGCCACTGGACTCTAGAGAAGTGGAGACGTGTTCTCTGGAGTGACGAATCACACTTCTCTGTCTGGCAATCCGATAAATGTGTCTGAGTTTGGCGGTTACAAGAAGAACGGTACTTGCCTGACTGCATTGTGCCGAGTGTAAAGTTTGGTGGAGGGGGGATTATGGTGTGGTGTTGTCTTTCAGTGGTTGGGCTTGGCCCCTTAGTTCCAGTGAAGAAACTCTTAAGGCATCAGCATACCAAGATATTTTGGACAATTTCATGCTCCTAACTTTGTGGGAACAGTTTGGGGATGGCCCCTCCCTGTTCCAACATGACTGCGCACCAGTGCACAAAGCAAGGTCCATAAAGACATGGATGAGAGAGTTTGGGGTGGAGGAACTTGACTGGTCTGCACAGAGTCCTGACCGCGACCCGATAGAACACCTTTGGGATGAATTAGAGCGGAGACTGCGAGTCCGGCCTTCTCGTCCAACATCAGTACCTGACCTCACAAATGCGCTTCTGGAAGAATGGTCAAACATTCCCCATAGACACACTCCTAAACCTTGTGGACGTCTTACCCAGAAGAGCTGAAGCTGTAATAGCTGCAAAGGGCGGGCCAACTCAATATTGAACCCTACGGACTAAGACTGGGATGCCATTAAAGTTCATGTGCGTGTAAGGCAGGCGTCCCAATACTTTTGGTAATATAGTGTAAGTGTGTATGGCCATCCTAAGTCTCGAAAGTGATAATGTTTTAACTCATAACACAGGATGAAGCAGGAGGATTCAGCAACGTGTTTTGGGGGTTAGGATCAGTCCTTCTTCATCATGGATTTATGCCGGGTATACACGGTTATATTTTCTCCCTTCAACATGCTGGCTGAACAAAGAAAATATAACAGCTTCATCCATCACTGCTTAGGAGCGTGGATGGAGGAATCGCCTGCTGTTATGCATTGTATTCTGACAGCGGCTGCTGATTGACAGCTAGCTCCGTTTGGCCGAGAATCCTCTAACCTGCTCCTTCAACCAGCTGATCGAGGGATGCGGGGCGGAAGGGTGCTGACAGGGGCTCCCACTGTGCGAATTTCGTCCGATTCATCAAGAGTAGCCTACTTTACAAGCTGAATATATGTATGTGGATGGTCTCTGTCCTGATTGAGAGATATGTTTGTGGATAACTCAGAGTTTCATTTAAATACTATCTGCTGGCATATAAGTGATGCTTGTGGGCAGAGAATATTTCAAGGTATAAAAAAAACCTATCTCTCAATGAGGACAGAGTCCACTCCCATACATACCTGCAGCTTGTAAACCTTTGATGAAGCTAGATTGTTCCTAACCCACGAATTGTGTTGGTGGTTTTATCCCGTGTCATCTTGTGTTACGACTTTTAAGCTCATCACTTTGGACTCTCTAATTTAGTATTTTGGTGTGTTGTTACATTTACGGCGATAATATTCATTCCATGGGTACTGCGAGGTCCCTGGTACATGACAGCTGCTTTACCAGAGCTATTAAGCTCCATTAACTGGATATAGCTATTTGATATTGGACTGTAATATTCAAGATGTGGCGCCATGTATCCAGGCCCTTTTGAAGTGCTTGGTATAGGGCTGATTCAGTGCCAACAGCACTAGGAATTGGGGATATTTAGATACTAAGTACTGTACTCAGGACAAGTACAAGTACAGATACTTTTCCAGCTCCAAGACTAGACTAGAGAAAAATTCAAAAGTTAGGAGGCGGCTGTCATTTGTAAGGAGCACACGGAGCTCCTGGGATTTGTACATCTCTGTTTTCATGTATGATTTTTTAAAATAAACATATATAAGGGATGCACCGATAACCAATCTTTTAAGTACAAGTACTGATACAGTTTTGTTTATTGTCATGTGACAGTTTTTCTAAAACAGTACAGACTAATGATTTCAGGACAGTGGTGGAGAGCCAGGTCCCAGCTGCAGCCCTGGTAGTTCACGTGAAAATGCCAAGTTTCTGAACACAGTCAGTAGGAGGAACCCCCAAAAATTCTACTAATATATAAACAGTAAAAGGGTAAAGAAAGAGCAGGTCGGCCCAATTAAGGATGAAAACGGGTGATTAGTCACAAACGACAGGAAGAGGGCCGAGGTGTTGAATTCTTTTTTCTCTTCAGTATGCACTCAGGAAAAAGACGGGTTTATTGAAGATAAGAATGTGAGTGGCTCATTGCAAAATATTATATAACTGGATGAGCAGCGCTAAGAGTTCAATTGTCTATATCTCACATAAGTGTCAGTAGTTTAAACCATGAATAATACTTTTTATCACATTATCTAAATATGATGAAAAGAAAAGTGAAAACAAAAATAAATAACCGTAAATTTGTGTCAAAATGTGACAAGCCTAAAGTGTATCGTGTCGAACCACCGATACAATGTGTACTAATGTAGAGATATTAGATCCCCACTCTAAAAATTGTGATGTGAAATAGAAGCTGCTGTATTCTAGGCCACTGGGTCTAAAGATGTTTTAACTGAGTAAACAGCACTAATAATGGAAACAAAATACACGTGTATAAACCCAAAGTGTTTTTGAGCTGTGATAATATCGCTAAACTGAAACAACACATGAAATGTGGAATGCAAATTACCGACAATTATTATAGAAATAAGACTCTATACTTGTGAAAAGACTCTATACTTGTGAAATCACAAGTACAGAGTCTTATTTCTATAATAATTGACGGTAATTTGCATTCCACATTTCACGTGTTGTTTCAGTTTAGCGATATTATCATTGCAAATATACCACAGTGGTTGACGGTAGCCGGGGTTCAACATAGACTTGAAAAACGTAATGCAAATAAAGCATTAGGACCAGATAACCTGCACCCCAAGGTACTTAAAGAACTCAGTCAGGTTATAGCGAGACCATTATTCCTCATCTTCAAGGACTCCATAATGACTGGTAAGGTACCAAGTGACTGGTGGAAAGCTACGGTAGTACCGATATTAAAAAAAGGGTCAAGATGCCAACCTGGGAACTACAGACCAGTCAGTCTAACATCCATAGTATGTAAACTGGTAGAGGGAATGATAAAGGACTACTTAGTAGAGTTTGTTCATGAAAATGGTATAATAAATGATGATCACCATGGATTTAGGAAAGACAGTTCCTGCCAGACCAACCTACTGACATTCTATGAAGAGGTGAGTAGAGATCTGGATAGAGGGAAGCCGGTGGATGTGGTATATCTGGATTTTTCGAAAGCATTTGACACAGTACCAGATAAACACCTAGTACACAAGCTGAGGTCTATGGGCATAGTTGTAATGGTGTGTACATGGATAGAGAACTGGCTACAGGAACGTGTCCAGAGAGTATCGATAAATGGCTCCTTTTCAGATTGGTCAAGTGTCAGGAGTGGCGTGCCCAAGGGTTCTGTGCTAGGCTCCATATTATTCAACCTGTTTATTAATGATATCGGGGAGGGCGTGAATAGCCAAGTTTCCGTGTTTGCTGATGCTACTAAAATTGGGAGGGTAATAGACACGGACTTAGACACTATGGCATTACAGGAGGATCTGAATAAAATAGGGGAGTGGGCAACCATATGGCAGATGATATTTAATGTCGATAAATGTCGATAAATGTATGTAAAGTAATGCACTTTGGAGTTAAAAATAGGCAAGCTGAATACACATTAATGGGAACTCCACTAGGGAAGTCAGAAATGGAAAAGGATCTGGGGGTCATTGTAGACCACAGATTAAATAATAGCTAGCAGAGTACTGTCTTGTATTAAAAAAGGAATATACTGTAGAGACAAATCTATAATTTTGCCACTTTATAGACCACTGGTTCGACCTCATCTGGAGTATGCGGTTCAGTGTTGGTCACCAATACACAGAAAGGATGTCCTGGAGCTGGAAAGAGTCCAGAGAAGGGCAACTAAACTAATTAAGAGGATGAAGGACCAAAGCTATGAGACAAGGTTACAAAACGTAAATATGTTCACGCTGGAGGTGCGGAGATTAAGGGGGGATTTTGATGTACAATATGTTCAATGGTGATAGCAACATCGGCAATAAACTTTTTACGGTAAACTCCATAACAAGGACTACAGACCACCACCTAAAACTGGTGGAGAAAAGATTTAACCACAAGGGGCTTAGGGGCTTCTTCTCAGTTAGAGCGGTTAGGGTCTGGAACTCGCTGCCACAAGTAGTGGTATCAGCTGAGAGTGTTGAATCATTCAAAAAGCATTTGGACAATTTCCTCAGAGACCGTAACATACAGGGGTCGATGTACCGTTAAAAAATAAGATCGCACAGGGACTCGTAGACCGCAGACTAATCCAAAACATACACGCAATAGGTTGAACGTGATGGACCTGTGTCTTTATTCAACCTCAAATACTATGTAACTAGTATTGGCATTGGTATCTGAACTGGTATCTGAACATCCCTACTAGGAATGATCTATACAGCATATGCTTCCAGCGATGTGTCGGAAACTGGGGAGCAGAGACCGGCAGAATATGTTACCCCGTATAATATGAAAATCATCCCCAGTGTGGCTTCCGTGTACAGTGTGGCTCTGTAATTCCTGAGTTCTTTGGATCTATGATATTTGAGATGATACAATTGCTTTTTGTGACCCAAGCTCTTACCCTTTTAATATCTTCTTGTGTATTCTGGCAGCTCTATGTATAAAATAGTAATTTTCTTCCAAACTCAGGGGGAGCTTATTAATGCAGAATAAATCAATTCCAAAACCAACAGTTTGGTTCACAATGAGAAACCTTTTTTTTTTTTTAATGTTTCTTTGGAAATGCATTTTCTTCACCTTATTTACCAGCTGAATGCTCTGTAAATAAGCAATGTGACATGACAGTGAGTCTTGTACTGTAATAACTGCATGTCTCTGGTGGATAGAGCAATACAATGCGAGCTTGATTATCTCCATTCACCTTGGGGAGTAAGGGTCTTCATGTCAGTGTGGGGAGAGCTACAAGGCTGCTTTAATGCAGGAAAACCCAGCAGGGAAGCAGCAGACAGGCAGGACTGGGTGTTTTTAAGTGGCGATAGAGTTTCATACATGATTACTTTACTTGAAAGAAAGGCGTATGTTATATGTCTCTGGACACTAAACAAAAGATGATAAAGCTGAACAAGGATACAGTAGGAGAATTTGCTGCCCTTGTAAAGTAAGCAATAAAGCGCCTAAAGTAAACCTGTCAGATAAATTGATTTGTCCAAACTGTCATTAATGCCAGAGTCTGTACACCTTCTGGTGCCTGCAAGTACCTTTGATAATCACTTCATTTTATTGTTGTCTTCCTGGGGATCTCTTGGGTCCCAGTTACACACTAACAGCGGTTTGTCTTATGCCCAGGTTAAAGCTAAGCTGCACCTTCACCAAGCGTACCCAAATACTAGGTTTGATTTTTCCTTTGACACAGTTTGTGGCCAGTGAAGGCTTGGCTCCAAGATAAGGCTCTATGGATAGTGTGCACATGGATCCAGGGGCTTTTTGGGGTACATAAATAGATCAGAAGAATCTTGCACTTTGGCAGTATTATTTGGACACATTGGTATGACAGGTACTCGGGTACCCATATATTGGACATGGTCATCACTTGATCTTTCCTCTTTTTATGGAGCAGCAATCTTCTTGTTGGGAACAGGTGGCTGCAAAAATGCCCTGACCAACCGATCTTTGGGGGAAATAATGATTGCCTATTTTCCAATGATCGCTGATGGTTTCCCTTGAAATTATGTTTTTTTAATTTTATTTTAAATGAACTTTCATGCAATAAAACAGACAAGTGTGAACAGGCCCCCATTGTAGCAGCTTCAAGAAAACATCTCTTGGTTGGATTTTTTTGCAACTAAACACAAGTCTAACAACTGTTTAAAGGATATTTAAACCCTCCCGTTTTTTTGCATATATCAACTGCTAGCAAGCAGTAGATATATGTAAAAATTAAAAAAAAAAACCCGCTCAAACAGCAGTTTAGACTCACCTGTGTTCAGTGCGCGGTCCCGTGCGAAAATGAGAAATTTCTCCAGCGGCCGCAAAGAAGTGCAACAAAAAAAAATTGCAAAATGAATTTTAAAAATATTAAAAATAGAAAGATTAAAAAAAATACAATTGGGCGGAGCTAACAGTAACAGCTAGCTTAAGCTTCCAACTGTTTTCTAGCAGGTCCCGACCAATGAATCACAACTGGGCAGAGCCAGCCGTGACGTCATGTCCGGCTCTATCCAGTTGTTATTGTTTAATGACAGATCAGCGTCCCCAGGTCATTTGGCGACGCTGATCTGTCATTACAACTAGGCAGAGCCAGCCGTGAGATCCCGGCTGGCACCGCCCAGCTGTAATTTGCGGGGTGAAAGGCCGGCCTTTGGCAGGCCGTTTGCCCTGCTTCGGCTGTCACTTCGGCTCAGTCGAGCCGAAGCACATGCCTTCGGCTCGGCTGAGTAACTCTGCCACCTTCCGCTGCTGTGCGGGCTATTGTGTATGGCCCATACAGCAGCGCTCCGGCGGCCGAAGAGAGCCAAAGGATCAACCATAGCTATGGCTGTATCCTTCGACTCAATAGTGAATAACCGTCTAGGTGTTGGGGTTGGAAAATCGGGGCGAGGTGAGTAAAAAACAATCATTTTTTCTTTACAGGTACATTTCGATCAACTAATAGTTGGTGATTTGTGAAGGGGGAGAGGGCCTGGACAGTGTAAGCGGACATTGCATTTTGCTGCATTTATTATAGCAGTAATAACAATGTACAACGTACATTAAAAAAAAGTACAGCATGGTCTTGGAAATTCGCTTACTTTCTAATGCTGGGTTAAAAATTACATCAGAGCATTACTAATAAGCAGTTGGTCTCTGAGGACATGTGAAGAAAGCCATTCAGCAGATGGATACAGGAGAGGTGGTGGTGGTGGGGTGTGTCAAGTGTAAAAGTTATTTAACTTTCGCTCTGATAGTATAAAACCATTTTAAACAGCCAAAAAGCCAAAACACAACAGTAAATGACATAATGATTGTAAAAATAAATGTAAAAGAGGTTTTAATCAGAGTCATTTGAAGAGTATTTATTTATAAAGTGTCTTGAGATTATCAGATCAAAAAGAATATTTAAAATAACTTACAGATGACTTCCTGTCCAGTGTTTAAACTGAAGAAGATATTGTTTCCTTTCACCCTGCATGGCAGCTGACTTTGAGCAATTAGTTTGAATTAATTTTAAAGAGGAAGTCAACCCTTTTTCGAAAAAAAAAAAAAAAAAGTTGACGGGGGGGATTTTTATGGCAGAGACTCTTTATTGTAGTCCCCGCATGATCCTGTGCTGGGAAGAAGTAACTCCTGTGTACTTCATCCCGACCTGGACAGTCAAGATGGCTGAAGACTCCCTGAGAAGATTGGGTGAAGATGGAAGCGCTGAGTGATGGAGTGATGGTGAGCGTGGCCATCGCTGCATTGCAAGAGATTACTTTGCTGGGTATGTGTGTCATAATGTGCACATATGCTGTGCATACTTCTCTCCTGGGGGCCCAGAAGTTTGAATTTGCTGTGGAGATTTACCTCCACTTTAAAATGCAACCAGAGGAGTCTGTATGACAATGTAAACAAATACCAAATCCAGTGATGCACAAGCCTCACAAAGTAAACCAAAACTTCCTTTACCCTCCTTGACTGAGCCAAATCTTCCTTCATTTGTGTCTCACACGCTCCCCTCCCAGACACTGCAGTCACAGTGGGAGGGTTTTTAGCTACGAAGGCAGTTCTGCCAATCCAGAAAGCAGAGGGTGGGATTGGCTGGGGCAAGGTGCTGATTGATAAGCTACAGACTAATGAATCGATACTGACAATGCTGATAGCCATGCCCTCTGCAATGTCTTCTCATTCCACTGTAGGGAAACAGGCACAGCTTATATGAGAGGGGCAACTATGCTCTGAATTCTGGAGCAGTGAAGCACTGTTGTCACAGCATCACAGGAAGATGCATTAGGTGAACTTGTGGCAGGATCAACAGTTGTTTGTGGAACTTTGAAGGGAGACTAAAGCTGAGTACACATGTACATTTTGGCTGCTTCAGCAAGAATTGGCCAACATTTGCTCCATTGGTGACCCTGTTCCACCTAATGATCGACTTCTGCTGAAGGAATATGTTGGAAAATCTTTGGCCGAAAGGCGCTTACAGCTCTTCAATGTAAACAGCTGGGGATTGCTACACCCACACTGCTTAGCATTGATGGAGGAATCGGTTATATGTTCTTTGTTCGGCCCGTAGGGTGAGCGAAGAAAATATATCCGTGCATATCCTATGGAAGGGAAAACTGTAGGTGCAGATGCATTTATAATAATGCTGCAGAACTTGAGGGGAATTTACCAAAACTGGAGCAGACAGAATCTGGAGCAGCTGTGCATGGCAACCAATCAGCTTCTCTCTTCATTTTCAAATCTTAACTGAACATACTGAAGATAGAAGCTGATTGGTTACCATGCTCAACTGCTCTAGATTCTGTCTGCTCCAGTTTTGATAAATTCCCCTCCTTATGTTTTAGTGGGAGGCTGTAGTTCTACTTTAATGCCACACATCTCAGTTCCTAGACCATTGTATATTCTAGCCATAGTCTCATTTTTCTTCCACATAATACATATAATGTAGCTTTTTTTTTTTTGGTTTTGGGCACTGTGGTTCTTTAAAGTTTAACTAAGTGTTCCATTATAACCCCCTTATTTTCTGGGGTTAATATCCTTGGAAATATATACTTTTAGTCTGAGCAATTTAATTTAGCGGAGATTAAAAGCCAAATTGTATGTATTACTAGATTTCCATGAGTGTGTTTGGTGACCGCAAGCAGACCACAGTTTTGGAATTCATCCTACATGTGGTCGGTTTTTATATTATTGTAACCCAGGCAAAGCCTGTTCCTTCCATTCCTATCTAGTGTAAATATTAGGGTAAAATATGTCAAATGTATACATTGTGTATGGCTTCCTCTCATAAGAGATAAGTGACTGTGGAGCTGTAGCTGTGCAAGTCATGCAGGGATTGTAGGAAGAATGAGGTTGATTTGATGGAGTCTGCGGGAAAGGAAAGTGTCAGTTTCCCATAGCAACCACTTGAAGGGTTATTAAACCCTCTTTTATTTTTTGCATATACCTATTGCTAGCATGCAGTAGATAGATATACAGGTAAAACGCGAATAATTAGAATATCGTGCAAAAGTAATTGCAGTAATTGCTGCAAAAGGGGCCCAAACCAAGTACTGAGTACATATGCATGCTTGTACTTTTCAGAGGTCCGATATTGTTCTATGTACAATCCTTGTTTTATTGATTGCATGTAATAATCTACTTTTCTGAGGTTGTGGATTTGGGGTTCTTGGGGTTTTCATGAGCTGTAAGCCATAATCATCACAATTATGACAAATCACGGCTTGAATTATCTTGCTTTGCATGTAATGAGTCTCTCTCATATATTAGTTTCACCTCTTAAGTTGCATTAGTGAAATAAATAAACTTTGCACGATATTCTAATTATTCGAGTTTCACCTGTATGCAAAATGATTTTAAAAAAAACAAAACTTTTTCAAAGGGTTAATACTTACCTGTGTCTCCACCGCCCCACCCCCCCTCCGAACATCTGAAAATGTATTGGGCGGCCGCAAAGGATCTTGGGGCGGGCGCATGCGCAGTTCAGATGTTCGGGCGGGAGACGAGGAGAGACACAAAGTCAGTCTATGGAGCAGCGTGCACCTGCACAGACTCCCTGGGACATCAGAGGAGACATCTCTGGATCGGAGCCCCGTACCAGCGCTGGAGGGACATCTGAAAACTACACTAAAGAAGAAGATGATCGAATTAAGAGAGCATCATTTAAGGTAAGTCCTTACACTAACATTGGGGGGAGGGAAAACATTTTTTAGCCTTCAAGGTCACTTTAATGTCATCGTTGGCTTGTACTATAAAATGACAGCTAGGTTCTGATGGGTCGGTAAGTGCAAACTAGGCACATTATATTCCTCCAGATTTAACTCGTCATCATTACTGGTTTAGCACTGTGTGTTATTTTTATAATGTCACTATGAATAATAATGGTGTGTATTTTGGCTATTAGTTGTGACACCAACTCAGAGGTCCACTAGGTTAGTGGCAGTGAAATATCATAAAAAAATAAATGAAAATTAAATATATATATACAGTATAATCAATCAATCATAACATTATGACCACATGTCTAATATTGAGTATGGAGGGCAAATCAACACCTCAAACTCCTTGTTGTGTTCCTCAATTCAACCATTTTTGCAGTGTGGCAGGGCACATTATCCTGCTGAAAGAGGCCACTGCCATCGGGGAATACCGTTTCCATGGAGGGGTGTACTTGGTCAGCATGTTCAGGTAGGTGGTACGTGTCAAAGTAACATCCACATGAATAGTAGGACCCAAGTTTTCCCTGCAGAACATTGCCCAAAGCATCACACTGCCTGAGCTACAGTAGCTCTTCTGTTGGATCAGACTACACAGTCCAGCCTTCACTCCCACGGGCATCAATGAGCCTTGGCTGCCCATGACCCTGATGCCGGTTCACATGTTTTTTATTTTCATGGACCACTTTTGGTAGGTCCCGACCACTGCAGACTGGGAACATCCCACAAGAGCTGTTGTTTTGGAGTTGCTCTGACCCAGTCGTCTAGCCATCACAATTTGTCCCTTGTCAAAGTCACTCAAATCCTTTAGGCTTGCCCATTTTTTCTGCTTCCAACACATCAACTTCAGGGACAAAATATTCACTTGCTGCTTAATATATCCCCCCACTTCCAGGTACCATTGTAATATATCCCCCCACTTCCAGGTGCCACCAGGTGCCATTGTAATATATCCCCCCACTTCCAGGTGCCATTGTACTATATCCCCCCACTTCCAGGTGCCACTGTAACCAGATAATCAATGTTATTCATGTCACCTCTCAGTGGTCATAATGTTATGGCTGATCGACGTATTCCCTGCAATACAACATACACACATTTACTGCAATGCCGAGAACGTGGAAACTTTCTGCAGTCTTGCTAAAGATTTTCATGATCATTATTGCTTGTTATTCCCTTCTTGTTATCCCAATGGTTCTTGCTTATTTCAGCGGATGCTCAGATCTCTGTTGCCTCATGGGTAAATCACATTGTTAAAGATATTTATCAACTGTTTTTTTTTTCACAGCAAGGCAGCGGGAAACAGGAACATTTGATGAGAAAGATTTTCTTAAACAGCCTTATGCATGAATTCTCCTTTCTGCACCGCACCAATATAAAAGCTGCCGCTGTCCATTTATGAGGCCCCGTTCACACCAAGGCGGGATCAAAAAAAGCCCATGTACTTTTTGCTTCTTTCTGTGTTTTGCTGCTCAGGTGTGAACAGGGGCTATTGAAAATCATGGCATTTCTTGTGTTGGGCGTTTTACAGCGCTTTTTCTACTGCTCAAAGACTTCTAGGTGTGAACCAGGCCTTGGTGTGCTTGTGTGGTAAAGTGGAAGTAAACCACCAAAAACCCCCAAACTTTTAGCCATAACTCTGCATAGCATATTAGTACATTATTGCAGACCTACCTACTAAAGTGATCCCCTCCAGCACTGCGATATCAGCACCCCCATCCTTCCCCCAGTCTGCCTTTTATTTTCAGAGTCTTCGGCTGCTTGATTGGCTTGGGCAGGATGATGTAACTTTAGCGCATGCACATGGCAGTTACTTTGTCCTGACACAGAATGTGTCGCTCAGTGCTGACTAACAGGAAGAAGTGTCTGTAACAGAAGAGATATACACAGAGGGGAATTTATCAAAACTGGAGCAGACAAAAACTGGAGCAGCTGTGCACGGCAACCAATCAGCTTCTGTCTTTCATTTTCAAATCTTCACTGAACATACTGAAGAGAGAAGCTGATTGGTTGCCATGGGCAACTGCTCCACATTTTGTCTGCTCCAGTTTTGATAAATTCCCCCCATTGCATCTTTGGGGAAAGTGATTACACTTTTTTGGTACTGCATCTTGCCATCACCGGGGTTCATTGCACAGATCCCAGCGCGGTTTAATTGATGGATTTGGAGTGGTGTTTCATGTTACACCCCGAATATGGGGGTAACATAAAACATGGTCAGAAGGGTGAACGTAGGTTTTGGGTAATCACAGGAGCTGCACTGAAATGTTATAGCTTTTTGAAGAAATACATTAGTGAGTGGGAGGGTGTCCTGTTTTTGCCTGAAATGACCTTTTAAGAGAATACAATTGTTTCCTGTTTAATGTGTCACACACGGCTCATAAGTCACATTACATCGCCGTTGCTCTATACTCCGATTAGAACAAGTGAATCATGGCAGACAAAGTAAACACTGCTTGTACTGGTGATATCATGGAGTCTGTTTTCTTTTTTTTTTTGCGTCATCTAAAATGACCTGATTTTAACAATAAAACGGATTTCCATACACTTGGTAGTTTACTACTAATGCGCAGTAGTAACTTTGCAGCCATCGTCCAGTTTGTAGAACTGAGTGCCGGGTTCTGCACATATCTGTATGCTGCTGTGGTGCCGTACAGTCAGAGAGAGCACATTCTTTTCACTGAGGCCTGCAATTGGAGCATTTGGCTGGAGCACAGCTTTGCTTTCCTTGTAAGCTGTTTCAGCCAACTGTGCGTATTGTAACAGTTTACAAGGGAAGTTAATCTGCTGAGCTGTGAGGAGGAGAGAAGCCGCTGGCTCGGACCAGGCAGCTGTCCCTTTCAGCTATGTGGCAGTTGCCGCATCCAGTTTCCTCGCAACATTGAAAACATGCGTTGTAAAGTTGTGTCACTGAGCGTAGTGTTGGAGGAAGAAACCTTCACTGATATATAGGCTGTCAGTGCTAAACTCTTTCTGAAAATACTACTTGCCTGGCCATTTTTGGAAAGAACCTGGACATGGAAAAAACTGCTGATCACAAAAGACAGAGTGAAATCAGAGCTACTTATCTGCATACTTGTTCTGGGTCATTGACCAAGAACTTACTAAAAGCCCAACTCTGGGATAGAAAAAAAACCTTGCACTGCCCCCTTCCCCCCACTGCATTGTAAAGGTTAAATGTTCATTAACTGTAGGCAAACTTCAGCCCTCCAGCTGTTGTGGAACTACAAATCGCATAAGGCATTGCAAGGCTCTGACATCCACAAATATGACTCCCAGAGGCACTCATTTCCGAGTAGGTCGTCATTTTATAGCAGGTGACCTTAAAGGGTTTCTAAACCCTCACGTTTTTTTGCATATATCTACTGATAAAAAGCAAGCATCTACTGCTGCTAGCAAAAAAACCTTTTGAAAAAGGTTTAAACTTACATGTGTCTCCGCCACGCGCTCCCGTCCAAACATCTGAAGAGTCTCGGGCGGCCGCAAAGGATCTTGGGGCGGACGCATGCGCACTTCAGATGTTCGGCCGGGAGACGAGGAGAGACACAAGGTAAGTCTATGGAGCAGCGTGCACCCGCACAGGAGGAGGACAGAGGAGTCAGCGCTGGATCGGAGACCTGCACCAGCGCTGGAGTGACATCTGAAAACTACAGGAAAGAAGAAGATTGCATTAAGAGATATCATTTAAGGTAAGTCCTTACACTAACACTTACATTGGGGGGAGGGAAAACAAATCCTTTAATGTCACTTTAAGGGACTGAATGCATTTTTAAGACTTAGTTTAGTGTCACTTTAAAACCAGACAGGGGTTTAACCCTTCTCTGTTTTATCTAGAAGTAAGTTGAACTGTTGGGCTGGTAGGTTCATGAATTAATTGTATTGCTTAAATGTAGTGAAGTAAAGTCAACAACAGGATGAAGCTGTCCGGCAGGGGCATGCAGATCACAAGACTCGCTGAGCAGAATTTCATATACTGTATCTTGTTATATTGGACAGTTGACTTGTCATAGTGCATACTGCAGTGACCAGTACAGTAATTACATGTTCTGGTTTAGTACTGGAAATGGGTGTTACTCATAGGGATCCCAACCTGAAATAAGTCATTTCAGGGAGGTGCCCTTCATTCCGATGCTGTTTTTTTCTGACTGACGGCAGCTGTGATGTCAGAAAAAAACGAGCAGAGTAAACCTTTCCGGGAGAAAATGTTTCTCTCCCGGGTGTCCGGGAGCCGATATCTAATAGCGGGAGATTCCAGGAACATCCGGGAGATGTCTACTCATCAGTATTCATATATAGCTGTCTACCTGGATACTGCTCTTGTAAAAATGTGAACATAGAAGCAACTGTAACAAACCCAACAACACAGGGTTATTTTATGTGCTGTGCCTGATCAGAGGTAGATTTCAAGGGCTTCTAAAACAAAAGAGAAACTGTTTGACAGCTAGCATCAGTGTATTTACCTTTGCTGCTGCCCTAGGCAAGGCTGGGGGGGGGTGTAGCTTTGCACTAGGCAAGGCAGCATCGCCGCCCTCAGCGAATCTGCCGCTCCAGGCAAACGCCTTGTTTGCCTCGCGGCAGATACGCCCCTGCCCACATCTACACACGATTGCGATATTTGTCGTCTGTGTACCTGTGCTGTGTAGCCTTCTGGTTTATGTCAGCTGCTACAGAAAAAGAAAGAAACAATATGACAGTCGGCAGTATTGTTCTGTGTCAGGCATGTTGGAACTCAAATGAACCAGAGTGCAGAACTGAATAATCCGACTCTGAGTTGCCAAATTAGCTCCACAGAGGGCTGCTTGTACCTGATTACAAAAATAAAATACTGTGGAACTGGGGGGATTAGCATTTGTTAACCTGTTGGAAACTGTCGAACAATACAAAGTGTGTGCAGCTGGCAAATTGTGATCTTGATAAAACTGTAATGCAAATGATATAAGAAAGTGTACTTTAGCCTGAAAGTGGACTGAAATCGGACAACCTTGTCCTTTTACAGCAGCCTTTACCAACCAGAGTGCTGCTTTGGGGGGACTTTTGGCTTTGTCAGGGGTGCCTTTAAATTTTTGCACAGTGTCATGCATTTCTATGGCGCAGACGTGCCAGCTACCAATACCAAGGAAACACATGATACTATTCCAGGGTGGGCTGCATCCAGGACTTCCCCCAACATTCAGAAGAAGAGATAAGTCCACTTTCATCTGCACTTGCTCCTCCTCCTGTTCTCTGCATGAGAGGGAGACCCCGATGTTAATGGAGGCTCCTGATGCGAAGGGGTGGACTCGGATGGAAAGGGTGGAACTCCACATCTTTTTTTTGTTTTTGTTTTAGTTTTTTGCATGGTATCCTCCCTTTAAATCCATGTCAGGCCCCTATCTATTTTAAGGGTCTGGTATAGATTTGGGGGGTTGTTATTTTTTGTGACCACATAAAATGTTTTTTTGCACACAAAATAATACAAAGAATTAAACACAAACATAAAAAATTACATGATATTATTTACGTATTATTTACGTATTATAATAACAGGGCTCAAAATTTCACGGCCTGAGCTACTAGCCAGGCCTTCAAAGTTACTCGCCACCAGTTGCCCTGCATAACACAAACAAACACACGCAAGGCACAACGCGCACACAGCACAACACACATACAGCCACAGCATAACGCACAGGGCATTACACATACAGCCACATCACAACGCACAGAGCATTACACATACACATTTCATCTGAATTTAATTTTTAGTCTTCGCACATGTCTTATAATATGTGTGTGTGTGTGTGTGAGGGGGGGGGGGCAGTTTTCACTTTTAAAAAATAATTTTTAACATTTTTTATTTTTTTATTATAATTTATTTATTGTTTTACTGTTGGGGAGGGGGGCTTATCGAGGAGGTCCAGGAGTCCCTCCAGGAGTTGAGTGCCTGACTCAATGGCTTAATTTCCACTTGCCCCCACGCAATTTTCACTCGCAAATTGCGAGGGGGCGAGTGGAAATTTTGAGCCCTAATAATAGTATTGTTACAATTTTTTCGCCTTTCTCCAAATATAATTTTAAATCATAAGAGTAAATTTATTAAAACAGTATACCAAATAAAAGCATTGTATGTCCTTAAAATAGAGATGTAAAAGATATATATTTTTTCAAGTAGAGATGCACCAATACGGATACTAGTATCGGTGCCGATACCGAGTATTTGTGTGATTACTCGTACTCGCCCAAATGCTCTGATGCCTAGCCCGACACTTGAGCTTCCGGTATCAGGAAGCCGGGCAGCGAGTCATTACACGCTGCCCGCCTTCCTGATTGGCTGGGTAGCCGGCTCCATGCTCCCTCGTCACTTGTGACGAGGGAGCCAGCTTCCCGGCCAATCAGGAAGCCGGGCAGGGTGTCATTACATGCCCCTGGCTTTTTGTTTGGCCAGAAAGCCGGGTTCATGCTCCCTCGTCACCTGGTGACGTGGGAGCGGGGAGCCGGCTTCCCGGCCAATCAGGAAGACGGGCGCCGTGTAGTGTAGTGTATTCTGTGTGGCCTCACTATTTAAAGCTGAAGTTGCATACTTGTTGTTGTCACTATGTGGCCCAGAAGAAAAGTTGGCTATATGACGCATGTGACAATTTAATAAAAAGTGCTTTACTTCTTGCACATATCATGGAGTGCTGGTGACTTCTATTATGGACTTATCTGACACGGTGCCATCCGTGTTGTCACTTCAAGCACCAACCTTTCATCAAGGTCTGCACGCTGTATGGAGTGCAGGTGATTTCGTATTATCGGGCGCAGTGTATTGACGCGGGCAGGAAGCCAGGAAACAAGTCATTACACGGCGCCCAGCTTCCTGATTGGCCAGAAAGCCGGCTTCATGCTTCCTCGTCACCTGGTGACGAGGGAGCATGGAGACGGCTTCCCTGTTGATTGGAGTCTTTACACGCCGCCTGGCTTCCGTAATGGGACTTCTGGTATCGGTATTAAAAAATATCGGTACTTGCACTTGATACAAAAAAAAACGATATCGGTGCATCCATATTTTTAAGGTTAGGATATCAGTCATAATGTTATTGACAAGTTAACCGACACAAACTGACTTTACTACATTTGGCCTGGACATCTAGGCTTCAATGACCTCCGGTCAAGGCAGGGTTAATCTTATCCTGTATTTATGTATAATGGGTGCAGTTTATATAATTGTAGTCTAGTGATGTGTAATAGTATAGCTAAGTACCCGACAGCCCTGATGGAGCTGAGTACCCGTGTTTCTGCCACTGGAAGTTGACTGTACTACATCAAGTCTGTAAATATAATACTTGAGTCCCGCACTTAACCAGCCACAGATGTTCCGCGTTCGCCTCACACTCTGCGTCTCTGTAATGTGGTGCACTATTTAAAATAAAACATTGACAGATTTGTGTATCAGTGAAATCTAGGAGCAAAATGGAAGCAAAGGAACTGCAATGCTGTAGCACGGGGGACTAATTCAATCCAGCTTGTGCATAGCTGAAAAGCGTCAAAAGGAAAAAATATGGAGGGACCGCGGCACTTTCCTACAGAAGGATTTATGATATGAGCTCTGCAGTTTCTTATGGATCATGTCATTTTAGGGAGCTTTAATTCCAAAAAATTAGTTTACAATATTTTTGATTATTGGATTACAGCCAAGTACACTTTAATGATTGTGTGCGTCCTTATCATACCCTGCTGTTAAAGTATAACTCCAGCCAAGTGCACAGGTGAAACGCACATGTACCAGCCACAAGATTTGTAAAGCAAGATGCTGCTTCTTGATGCCCCAATGTTTTAGTTTCCTGCAGAATCAGCTGGATCCCTGAGCACTGGCCCTGATATCCTGTTTTAGGGTGGCTCTTAGGCTGGGTTCACACCTAGGCGTATTGAATATGCGCGTCTGTCGCGCGGTTTTTTTACCGCGATTCGGGGTAAAAAAGTCACGCGACCGTCGCGCGATTCCGAAGGCTGCTTGGCTGTATCCCAATGTAAAACGCCCTACATAACGGCCCAAAGAAGTACATGCACTTGTTTGAGCGTAGGCCGTTTTGTAGGGCGTTTCAGACGGGCGGAAATATGGAAAGGTGTGAACCAGACCCATAGAAAACAATGGGCTTTTCATGTTTGTACGAGCGTTCATAGAGCGTTGAACGCGCGACAAAACGTAAAGGTGTGAACGGGGCCTTAAAAAGCCACCCTTGTGTGTGCTAGTAAGCTGTGTGTGTCTTCACAAAGACACAGGCACAGCAAAGCAAGCTACACCCCTCCTCCCAGATCCCCCTCCTTCTTCATCCAAGCTAGTAGATGGACAGCTGCTGGAGAGTGCTCTGTCCCTTGTGCTCTTGTAGTGGACAGGAAGTTCAGTGAAGTGGAGAGGAGAGAGTTGGAGCTGTTTGACTGACTGTAAGTGCTTGGGAAAAAATGTAAAGAAATACTTTGCTGGGTAATGTATATTCATTAGATTTGGATCCAGAGGGATTAGATCACCTGTCAGGTTTTTATTGCTGTCTGGATCACCGTTAGGGAGATTCGCCCCCTATATTTGTCCTTGTCACCAGAACAGGAATGAATGGGAAATCTTCCAATAGGGACATTAGTTCTGATGACCCTTCTGACCACCAGGGATTTCCCTCTCTTGAGATGGAAATGGAGCTTAAAAGGGTTATAACCCTCTCTTACATTATCCAAAGCTAACTGTACGTTGACCTCTGCCCCAACAATTGTGTTGAAGGCTCAGAGAAACTAATGCTAAATAAAAGGGCAAACATAAATCTTTTGTTTCCTAAACCTGTACAGCTATAATAATAATAATAATAGTTCAGGACTGAATATTCAGAATATTCAAAATTGCTTTGTTTTGGATGGAGTATTGAAGGGTTAAAACTAGGGATGCACCAATACCGATATTTTTTTCCGGTACTCGCCGATACCGAATTCTGATACGGGAAGTCCCATTAAGGAAGCCAGGCGGCGTGTAATGACCCGCTACCTGGCTTCCTGATTAGCAGGGAAGTCGTCTCCATGCTCCCTCGTCACCGAGTGACGAGGAAGCATGGAGCTGGCTTTCTGGCCAATCAGGAAACCGGGCGCTGTGTAATGACTCGTTGGCCGGCTTCCTAATTGGTCGAAGCTGGCCAATCAGGAAGCCGGGCACCAAGTAATTACACAGCGGTTGGCTTCCTGATTGGCCCGGAAGTCGGCTCCATGCTCCCGTGCCACCAGGTGACGAGGGAGCATGAAACCGGCTTTCTGGCCAATCAGGAAGGCGGGTAATGACTTGCTAGGCGGTGAGTCATTACACGCTGCCCGGCTTTCTTACCAGAGAAATCCAGTCGATTCCCTCATCCTGGCTAAGAGCATTTATGGAGGAGTTTCCATGGCCGGCTATTGTATTTAGGGCACCGTGGTGCCTGCAGCTGCCTTATTACCGTGGTTCTCCTAAAGAGTGACTAAACAGTGACTGCACCTCATATGATTCAGTCACTGATGGCCGATAATTTTTAATCGGCTTTTGTCAATCCAGGTGGTGGGAAATTTAGCAGGATTCAGTCAAAACTCAAGCGGTTTATTGCGGTCTTATTGAACAATTGTCAGCAGAGCTGGAAGATTTGCCTTCACCTCTAGTTCTGGTGACAGATGTAAAATTCTGATACCCCATCTCTTTCTGTCTCAATGATAATGGTCACCAGTTCATATAGAAAAGGTTGAAACATATTCTGCAATTAAAAACTTGACAGGGGTTCTAATCCTTTCTAACAATACATTTGCTTTATGTCCCATCATGACTGACTCTCTTTATAATAGTAAAACAGCAGAAAGGCATCATGGCACACTCACAAACCAGCATGTAAAACAACTTGTCTCACCACTAAGGATAATGACAGAGGTTTGGATACACGTCTTCTGCAAAGGATGTGTAAGCCGCACTGCCGCGCCAAGGCACCTCTTATAGTGCGGTCCTAACTCTAAACTATAAGAGTCTCCATCTTGGAGCACATGGGGGCAGAAGATATCAAATTGGGTGCAGGTTTGTCAGGAGGACGCCCAACCTCCTTAAAGGTACAGAAACACACAAGGGATCCCGCACATCCCATTGGCAGCTGAGAAACCCCATGCGTCGCTGCACCAAATCAGTCAAGCAAAACAAACGACAAACGCACTCAACAATTTCGTTGCACCTTACTGTATAACTGGTAACAAATTGTTGAGTGTGTTTGTCGTTTGTTTTGCTTGTCTCTTTATAATAGATCACATGATATACTGATATAAGAATATTCTCTCCTCTCTGGTACACCTTTTCTCTTCTATTAATGTAATATTTCTTCTTCATTTTCTCTTCTTACTTAGGCGTTATGTCTTTGCTGCGGCCCCTTCTTCTGGATGTGGTCCCAACTATCCAGCAGACCTCTGCTCTGGCTCTCGGGAGGCTAGCCAATTATAATGAAGATCTGGCAGAAGCAGTTGTTAAAGGAGACATTCTTCCACAGCTTGTGTATTCACTGGCCGAACAGAATGTAAGTCAATACTTTATGGAAGTTTTTTTTTTTTCTGATTGTCTGCAATTGTGGCAATTAACATAACTCATTGCAAACCAAATTCTGCCTTTAGACAGTTCAAGGGTGGCTCGTCATTAGATTTGAACAACTGCCTGTCCCCGTTTGTCCTTTAAAGATTAAAGTGAACCTGTCAGGCATTTTCAACTCATGAACAATACCTTCCTAAAAGGAACACGGAGGCAGCCATTTCCATTTCACTAAAGCTAGGTGGCTGGTTGTGATGCTCACCATCATGTTTGAACTCTGTAATCATTAACTCAGAACAAGAAGACTTATATGATTTTCAAAGACTTCTTACATGCATACTTATTTCAAGTCAAGTGACAGAAACCAGAGGGTCAGTATATCAGCCAGCAACTAGCATTTTCAGAAGAACAGCAGTGGCAGCCCTCATATTTGCCTTAACCCTTTCGCCATATGTTGGTGGCTGTGGGCCCCTGTAAGCAAACTCCCGGCAGTCTGTGTACTATCGATCACTTCCAAGGGCTCTAATATGTGCACCCCCCCTGCAGTGTTTCCCTTCTGCGGGCCTGGGACCACGATCGCAGTTGCCGGTGGAGGAAAGGGAAATAAACCAGTTAATGTCCGTTTGCTGATCTCCTTATCTTAGCTGACCCCGCTAAATGAACCCAGAAGCGACATTGATTTTGTCACTTCCAGTTTCTTAGCTGTCATTCCCTGGCTAAAAAATGGGTAATATATTTTGTTGTGTTTATGTGCACTAAAATGAACAAGTGTTATTTTTTTATTGAAAGTTTGGGTTTGATAAACAGTTGCACTAATAGCATGCGACATAACAATTTGCAGAAGTCACCATTGTATTCTAGAGGGTCTCTACGTTTAGGAAATATATAATTCTGGGGGCTTTTAAGTAATCTTCTGGCCTAAAATATTCATTTTAACATGTGTGAAAAAAATGACTCTGGAAGTGAAAGGGTTAACGAGGAACTAAACTGGAAACTGGAAGTGTTAAGTGTACATAAGCAGTAAGTTTTCCTTTTTGTTTTGAGTTCTTCCTGAAAAAACACTTTCTGGTATGTGAGGGTGTCTACGCACTGCTGTGCATACAGCCACATAGCCAGGGCTTGAAAAATCTGCTCGGCCTCTCATCTGTGACGAGTAGCTTCCCGGCCTGCCGTGGTAATTCAACGGCCGGCCAGGAGCTTTACATTCAAGCAATCGGGCGTCTCTAGAGACGCTCAATCACTTGTATTAGCAGTAGCGGTCACTGCCGTTGCCGGTCCTGAGATCCGCTGTGCCTGGTGCAGCTGGGACCGGCACGGCTGTTCTGTGACAGGAGATTAAAGGGAGATCGGTACACGATCTCCCTCTAAACTCCTCTCCAGTCCCCGAATGCAGGAAGTGATGTATATTACATTACTTCCGCATTCTGCTGTCACTCTCCAGCTTCAGAAGCTGGTGAGAAGTTGGTGAAGCAGATCTCTGCTTCATCAGCTTCTCTGGGGGTCCCTAGGTGACATTAGGGGTCTTGGAGACCCCTGATGTCTCCATAAAGAGGACCTGTCATGTAAATTGGCTATCACGTAGGGAGCAATAAAGTTAAGTGTAAAAAAAAAAAAGAGTAGTAAAATAATAAAAAAAACAGAAATTTCCCCGGCCCCCACATACACACGCAAACATGCGTCACGTGCGCCTACGTGTGAAAACGACGATTGTGCCGCACATGTTACATATCACCGCGAACATCGCAGTGAGAGCAATAATTTGAGGTCCGTTAATGACTGATAACACTAAACCAATGAGCAGTAAAAGCGTTTTGAAGTGTCGCCTATGGCCAATTTTCGGTGTGGCTGTTTTTTTGTGATTTTTGCGGGCGCGCGCAATTTTAAGGCTTGACATGTTTGGTGTCTATTTACACGATGTGACCCCGTCTTTTATATTTTACCATAAATATGGGTACAAATAAATGTTTTTTTAACATAACGTAAAGGATTTTTTTTTGCGAAATTTACGGTACTTTTTTCATTATATAGAAAAGAATAACCCCCCCCCCCGCCTCCCCCAGTGGTGATTATATACCACCAAAAAAAGCTCTATCTGTCCATAAAAAATGTTAACATAAATTGCAAGGCTATAGTCCGGTCATGCTGACTGGTGACATTTTTGACTGACTGTTGAGACACCCTACATTTTTCAAGCCCTGCACATAGCTGTATATCTGCAGCATGAGATCTAAGGCACTGTTGCTCCTGACTGCTAGCTTAGGAGATTTAGAGTGACATTTGATAATGTCACTACTGTGCTGCTCACTGTTCTCCCTTCTAGAGGTCTGACATGGAGAAGCAAAGTTCTTCCTCTACCAAGATGGCTGCCTCCGTGCAGAAAAGGCATGGCAGGTTAGTAATGAGGGAGTGGTGAGTGGTCCTTTGCCCTCTGCTTGCCTTCCAGAGTTCCTTTTTAACAAAGCAGGATCAACAAGGGTGCTGCTATTGTCTTTGGTTAGAAAGCAGTGCACCTCTGTGTATGTAGATACATTTCACCTGTTCTCAGGCACTGTGACTTTTATCTCATCTGTATGCTATTCCACTTGTTACAATGGTCATTAGGTTGCACAACATACAACAGACCACCTAGCGTGTAAAAATGCCCATTTAGCTTCATCAATGATCTCGGCTCTGTCTTGCTTGATGCCACCCTCTGGGCCTGCCCGCAGCGTTCCTTAAGTTTGTCCCTCAGGCCTGCCCCTAGCCTTCCCTTCCCCTGGCTTCTGTGCTGGAAATTCTCCCATTGTATCAAAGTGCAGCGGCCGAGTCCTTGTGTTTGCATAAATAATTCATGTGTATGCCGATGAATAGAGCCTAAATGACAGGCTGTTGTATAGTGCAGACACTTGACCTGGGATAAGCAGGTGGTTGTTTATTGCATTTAAATGGCCCCAGAAGGAGAGTGTAAGCTGTTAAAACCACATCACCTCAACTAAAACAATTCTCTTCTCCCCTAATAAGCATATGGGAGTGTCTGTAATGTGCTGAGACTAGAATGTCTGGGTCCCCTTATTAGCCAACCACATTCCATCTGTAAAGATACATATTGAAGGAGACGAATTATCATTCACTGGTCAGGCAGTGGTCTGAGAATGTTTTCCCTTATTTAATATTCTGATATTCTGGAAAACATAAGTTGGTTGTTTTCTTCAGTTTACTTTTTATATAAAACATTGTTACTGAATAACTGAGGATCTTTTAAACATAATTATTAAAGTGTTATTATACCTGTGTAAAAATATATATTTATGTGCAAACCGCAAGTACTCGTATTGCTGCTGTTCCATTTATTTATAGAGCCTCTTTGCAGAAATATCTAAATCCCATTGATTGCCCCCAAGAGGGTGACTCTATTGCCTTGAAAGGGGCTTTCTGAAGCCACCCTCACGTGCATGCTCCTAGATAGGATTGTGTGCTGACACACATGGGCACAGTTGGCTGACGTCCCGCCCAGCCGCTAGGCCGTGACATCCTCTGGTTTCCAGGAACTGCCGAGGATGCTGACCAGAGCGTCCCAATGCTGGGTATTTGGGGGATATGCGTTAGGCTGCTCTGCCTGTGCCCCCTAACAGATGCTGGCTGCTTCATATTAGGGACGTTCCTGCATGGGCACCACAAAGCAACTAACAGACGCTAAATGCTCAGGCTCGGGCACAGGTATGTAAGTGCAAATGGGCTGACGCCACAGGAAAGTGTGTAGTCTCAATGCAGTAGACCGTCTGACCGGGACATGATATGAGCAATGCACGCTCCCAGGCTGGAGGTTCAGGGGGGCGCTGCAAGGACTCTGCAAGTTAAAGGAATTGGAAAGGGAGCCTCTGAGGCAAACTAAGGATGAAGGAACTCGCAATAATCCATAGT
Source organism: Nanorana parkeri (assembly GCF_000935625.1). NCBI lineage: Eukaryota > Metazoa > Chordata > Amphibia > Anura > Dicroglossidae > Nanorana > Nanorana parkeri. The sequence continues at coordinate 466,027 of NW_017306291.1, read as the reverse complement.
GATGCACTGCTAAAGGGAAAAATGCTTTTTATGCCTAGGGCAGGGGTAGGCGACCTTGGCACTCCAGCTGCACTGAACCTACCAATGTCACCATGCCTCCATGTCTCTGAGAGTTATGTCTATGGCTGTCAGAGTCTTGCATTGCATTATGGGAGTTGTAGTTCCACAACAGCTGGATTGTGAAGGTTGCCTACCCCTAGCCTAGGGTTTAATACTACTTTTTTTCTTTAATAGTTTTTGAAATTGTGTACAAACAGATTTTTCTTTAAATCTTTTGAAATGATTTAGATCACTTTTTTGTATTTAACAGATAAATATTTCATACAGAGTGCATGAATTTCACTGACTTTACATATATTTGTAATAAGATGCCTGCATGCTTGAAGCTTCCATCTTCATTCAGCTGTATGTGTAATCTGAGCTCTCTAGGCTTTTTCACAACAACAGCTGTTATCTGAGTCCCCAGGATGCTGGTGCTTAGAGCTCGCCACCTGCTGGCTGCAAGTGGTAAAATACATGCACATACAATGGGAGGAAATTTATCAAAACTGGAGCAGACAAAATCTGGAGCAGCTGTGCACGGCAACCAATCAGCTTCTCTCTTTCATTTTCAAATCTCAACTGAACAAACTAAACAGAGAAGCTGATTGGTTGCCATGCACAGCTGCTGTGACATAAAAATGTAGTTATAAATTTTATTTCTTAGTCCTGAAGATAATAAATAATAAAAGTAGGGATTCACCGGTACTGGTTTTTCAGTATCGAGGGAAGCCGTCCCCATGCTCCTCATCACTAGGTGACGAAAGAGCATGGAGACAGTTTTCTGGCCAATCAGAGAACTGGGCACAATGTAATGACGCGGCGCCCGGCTTCCTGATTGGCCGTAAAGCCGGCTCCATGCTCCCTCGTCATGAGGTGACAAAGGGAGCATGAAGCCGGCTACCTGGCTAATCAGAAAGCCGGGCGCTGCGTCAAAGCACAGTGCCTGGCTTCCTGATTGGCCAGCTTCCCAACCAATCAGGAAGTTGGGCATCCAGTCGATACATGTTGCTTGGCTTCCTGATTGGCCGGGCAGCTGGCTTCCCGGCCAATCAGGAAGCCAGGCAGCGTGTAGTGACTCGCTGCCCGGCTTCCTGATACCGGAAGTATTGGGCTAGGCATCAGAGCATTTGGGCGAGTACGAGTACTCGCCCAAATACTCGGCATCGGCACCGACACCAGTATCGTTATTGCTGTATCCCTAAATAATAGTATACAAAAATGTTTTGCTTTAACAAATGAAAGTATACTGTCCATACAGATCTCTATGCAGTACCGTAATCTGATGGTAGAGTACCCAGATATTGATCTCTGATGTGATCTATGTGATACAATTAGAATTGTCAATAACTAATAATCTTTCTTTCTTGTGTATAGGTGATTTCATTCTTCCAGTGCACATGAGATCATGACAGCTGAAATGTGCTTGTTGTCTCATTCAAAGCACACCTTCCCCTTTATTTCCAGTACTGGACCCCATCAGATTCAGACTACCGGCTGTCATTTGTCAGGGCTGTTTAGAATGTGATGACTGTCTGTAGGGCAGCAGGCAGTCCTAACTACAAGCAGACACATCTGGGTTTATGCAAGAATCTGAATATGTAAATCAGCGTGTTTGTGCAGACTTACTTATGGAAGATTTATATCCCTTACTCATAGCTGTGGCTCTCCGAGCATGACATGACACAGCTAGTTTCTAGACATCTGAAATCTGCTTTGTCAACTGCCAGGCCTCAATCACGGCACCATTGGAAGCTGGAAACCAGTGTGACAGGACAGCTGCTATAAGGCTTTATGCCATTTCTGATCTCCAGACTCAATTTAAAGCCACATGCTGGGCAAAATGATCATTTACAGGCCATACTGGGTATGTAATATAATCATGAAAAGGCTGAGTGTTATGTGCATAGGGTGGCTTCAAAGTATAAAAAATCTTACCTGGCAGCATTTCGCACCGCTCACACAACACCCAGCTTTCGGGCACCAAAGAGAGAGAGAGATGCGACCTCAAGCTGTACAGCGCTCCGGTCGAATCACTCGCCTCTCCTTCCTATCCTCCATTCACAAAATGTCTTTTAAAGAAGTCAAGGCATTCTGTGATCGGAAGAGGAGAGATGATGCCACATCCCCGCCCCCCTCCTCTCCCCCTCCAATCACACAATGTCTTGTATCCTTGAAAAAAATATACATTTTGTGAATGGAGGATAGTGAAGAGGGGCGTGTGATACATCCGGAGCGCTGTACAGCGTGGGCCGCATCTCTTCCTCTCTTTAGTGGCCGGAAGCTGAGTGTTATGTGCAGGGGATGGCGTGCTGCAAGGTAAGATTTTGCAGCATTCCTCTGCACACACATTTTTAGTGCAGCGCAGTGTGTAAATTCTCATTGCGACCGAGTGTGGCTTTGAAGTGAAAGGCCCCTTGAGGTCTTACAGTTGCTGCCTTGTTAACTGCCTGAACTAATGCTGATTACGCAGGCTGCCTTTTGACTATTAAAGTGTATGTGAAGGCAAATGTTTTTTAGATTTGGGTGGAGTGGGGAAGGGTTGGACACTTTGTCAAATATTTATTGCTCTTTCTGTCCCCACTGGGAAGATTCTCCCCTCCATTTGTCCCAGTAAACATTGTTACAATGAAAGAAAGTCAGGGGAAATGTATACATTTTCAGCTTTCCGCTAATTTCCTATTCCATCTCCAAGACAGGAAGTGAAAGGAAATCTCCCCAGCAGGACAGAGACGGCAAACATTAACTCTTAAAAAATGTTTAACTTTAGATACCTCCAAATCCAAAAGACATTGGAGGAAATTCATCAAAACTGGAGCCGACAAAATCTGGAGCAGATTTGCACTGCAACCAATCAGCATCTCTGTCTCATTTTAAAAGCTTACCTGAGCAAACTGGAGAGAGAAGCTGATTGGTTCCCATGGGCAACTGCTCCAGATTCTGTCTGCTCCAGTTTTGATAAATTCCCCCAACTGTATTTCAGCTTACCTTTCCTTAGATGTGATGATAACATTAGTTTTCTTTTGTTTTTGAGATTTTGTTTCCGTTTTTTTTTCCACCTGGCGATTCTACCAGTAAGGCTGGGTTCACACCTAGTAGTATCGAATATGCACATTTGTCGCGCGTTTCGTGCCACGCGATTCGCGGTAAAAACGCGCGACAAACGCGCGTTTCCGAGGGCTACCTGGCTGAAGCTCCTGTACTTCTTTGGGCGTAGGGCGTTTTGCAGCGCGTTCCTACGCGCTGTAAAACGCCCAGGTGGGAAACCATGCCCATAGGCAATCATTGGTTTTCACATGTTGAGCGTATTACAGAGCTTTGGAACGCGCTGTAAAACGCCCAGGTGTGAACCAGGCCTAACACATTTCCGGAACCCCACCCCTATCCTGCTGTCCCTAACAATGCAGCACAGGCATAGAGCACAGAAAGTATCAGGCTAGGTTCAGATATCTTCGATTTTGGGACGTGTGTCCCTGGACTGTGCACTCTTGCACAATTGCACACAGCGAAAAAAGCAGCTGAAAAAACCTCTTTTTGCACCACGTGTTTTTTTGAACCGCGATTCCATGGGCGGTATTGCGGCGGGAAACCGCTTGATCTGCTTGGCACAACTGGGGTGCCATTAAAAAATAATGGCACTGCCAGTGCGATCGGCAGTGGTGTGCGATTCCGTGACTGAGCGGCCATCCGCCTGGTTTCGTACACGAATGCCGCGCGGTCACGGATCACCCTAGTGTGAACCTGGCCTCATTTTACACCACGGCTGGACAAAGCCCAGGAGCCAGGTACCCAGTGCTGCTGAAAAACGACAGCTGGCACCAACGTTTGAGGTTTTGTCTACAGTAGTTGCTGTCAATGGAGCTGGCTCCTTAAAAAAATCCTGCTGGCTCCTGGATTGGACGGACTGGCCCCCGAATTCCATATGAATTTCTTCCTCCCTGTCATACAAGTTTTCTGGCAGGATCAGCAGATATGTTTTTGAACTTATCCCAAAGATATAAAACACCTTCAATTATATATTTAAAGCAGAACTCTGTGAAAAAAATTCTTAACCCTTGCAGTTGAGCTACCCCCACATTGCTAGGTTTAGACGCTTCTTTTCATCTAGTATACTCACCCGATCCTCGGAGTCAGCTGGCTGTTAGACCAGTACTTCCAGCCTCTCTCCCCCTTCTCTGCAGCAGTGTAAGGTTTTGTGAGTCATCCCGTTCAATACACAGTGTATAGGACGTGAGGACGTTGAGGGACATACCATCACTGGAGTAGAGGAGGAGACAGGCTGGAAGCACTGGTCTAACAGCCAGCCGACTGCTAGGTTCGGATGAGTATAACTTTGTTATTTTACAATGTTAGTTTACTTCTTTTCTCTTTAAGGCTAGGTGCACACCTAGGCGACACCTAACCGTGCGGCAATCGGACACGATCCGCGCGGTCAGGACTAGCCAAGGTGTGAACCGATCGCACTGTTGGTGCCATTATTTTCTAATGGCACCCCAGTTGCGCCGGGCGGAGGGTGCGGTTTCCCGCCGCGATTCCGCCCGTGCTTCCGAACACAATCGTGGCTAAAAGAGCCGTGCGTCGTGCATCTAAAAAAAAAGTACCTTTTATCTGCAATCGCCGCGTGGATGTCACCCCATTGAAATCAATGTGGCCACGTGGCAATCGCTACCTGCATTGTACAGGACCGCACGACACTTGGGATGAGGTGTAGTGCAGGTGTGAACCTAGCCTAAGAGACATCCCACCCCTTCCTTTCCTATTGTAGTTGTAGTATTGCTAAGCCTTGTTGATACTGATGTCTGCTGCTGCAACAAGGGGAAGACAAGACGAGGACGACTTCCTTTTTTTTCTTCTTCATCCCTTAGAAGTCATAGACGAGCCTTTCCCATCCGAATCCCGTGCAGTGATTTCCTTGGCATTTCTGCCTGCTAGCTCCCTTCACAAGGTCCTGAGAGGATGTTGAGTTTCATTGAAAAGGGATCAGCAGCCTTACCCTGAGGTGTTTCTTTATGGTGAAGCCTGCCAATGGGGTGCTTAGCCAATCATGAATGCGCAGAGCAGCATACAAACACTCTCTGTGCACCATCCCAAGGGCACATTCACAGCAAGACCCTCCCAAAATGTGTTTCCATTTGTCTGTCGTGCTGCAAGCACTGCTCCTTCATCACATCCTAGACTAGGGAGCTGTTGCTACATTCCGACAGTTCCCTTTTTTTTTATGTTACTGTGTATACATTCCCAGGAATTTTATACAATCTTACAATCCTGAGTAAGAGTTTGTGACTCAGCGAGCTATTGCCGAATCCCCAAATAACTTGGAAAATATGGCAGATATGACCCGGCATATTCTCTAAGTGCTCACCGATGGAGTAATCTGTTGTCAGCCGCGGCGGTAGGATGAGGAGCGTTTTCTGTTGCAGAGAGAAAACCACTATAAATGCAACGGGAAGCCGAAGGCAGGAAAAACGGCTTAGTCCAGGATGTCTGCACTTCAGAGACCGCAGTCAGTTATTGGGAATGTGCCGTCTCTACATTGATCTCTAGATATATGTGTAAAGAGATCAAAGTGATATAAATAGTTTCATCAATGTAAGTTCTTGTGTTAAAAAAAAGAGTTTTTTCTGTTTATAGTTTTTCATTTTATATGTACATGTATGTGTTTGTTCGTCACATATGTAAGTTCTGTTTTTGCAGGGCTACACAATTAAAAATAAAAGATAAGGTTACAATGAGTAAATCGATACCCAATATACCCAGGTTAAAAATTGTGTGCGTCTGTGAAACTGTGCCAAATTTCAGTGCCCCAAATAGTCCATAGATAACGCTTTAAAAGCCCCTACAGGTCATCAATTTAGAGATACGCGTAAATACTGGCCCAAAAATTATTGCCCTCCAGCGTGTGCGGCGATACCCAACATGTGTAGCGCAATCGACGTTTTCATACGTAGGCGCACCCGACATGTGTTTATGTGAAGACGCACTTGCTCGTGGGGGCGGGGGGACTTTAATTTTTTTTTATTATTTTTACATTTATTTAATATTAATTTTAGAAACATTTTTTAACTTTAATTGCAATTACATAGGGCTGCTTACAAGCCCCCCATGTGATAGCATATTGGCAGTGACAGGCCCTCTTTAAGGTGATGCTGGGGGTCCAAAAGACCCCTGGTGTCACCTTTACACTCTAAATAAGCTATTGAAGTGCAGATTACACTTCATTAGCTTATTGCTGGGCTTCAGGAGCCCAGCACTGACAGCTATGGGACCGGAAGTGATGAAATCTGCATCGCTCCCGGTCCCATAGTACGGGGAGGGGATCGGCGAAGCTGCCGGGAGACTGTTTAAACAGCCCCAATGCCAGTGACATACTCTGTACGTCACTGGTCATGAAGGGGTTAAACATTGTTAACGTGTACACAAAAAACAAAATGTGCTATACTGCAGCTTACCAGTCCTTGGGTGAGGTGGCTGCATTCGTTTTCTTTTTTTTCCAGGCTTTTCTTCCTCTTTTTATTTTAACCTGATGATCCTGAGAATACCTCACTTCCTGTCCTGGGGTGACAACACTCTATCGCTGCACTGTATCTATGGATCTATAGTCACACAGACTGGACTAAAACGTGCCTTGCTCTCTTCTTCTCAATTACTTGGTGGGGGGGGGGGATTAGTAGTTTTCAAAAGGAAGAGAACATTATTGTGCTTTTAGATCAGCTCACAGGAAGTGACAAGGGCACGGCATTTCTGACAAGATCAACAGATCATTTCTTTACTTGCCAAAAGTGTTCTTAGCATGAAATGGTGTAGCCGTCACATCTCAAGAAGGGTAAGCTGCAATATATTACATTTTATCCTTGGATTTAGATATCCTTTAGGGCAGGTTTACACCATTTTCCGGACCAGATGTGGAACGCAGTGCATTACGTTTTGCCGCGTTTTTACCGCAATTTTGCTGCGTTCCGGAGCTGTTTTTTTCTTCTTTTTTCTTAAGCTTAAAATGGGCTTTCGGGTGTGTTCCAGTGCATTCCAGACCAGACAAAATGAGACATGCAGTATTATTCTGGTCTGGTCAGGAACGGACTGCGCTGGTGTGAACAGAGGCCAGAAATAACATAGGGATACATTAGGATGCATTTTGGGTCAGGAAACAGTCTGGTCTGGAGATGATCTGGATGTGGTGTGAATGGGCCCTAGGCTTCATTCACACTAGGTGTGATTAATATATATATATATATATATATATGCATCTAATGAATGCCAATGGGTATATTCACACCTTGCACCTAGATACTTTTATCTGCAGTCAGTTTATTTGTCAGGTGCATTTAAAAACTGATTTGAACTTCTAAACGCACCAAAATGCATGTAAATACATTTTAATGCTAGGATTTGGTACCAGATGCATGTAAATGCACATCATTTAAAAGGAAAGCTCACTTTAAAAAAAAATTAAATAAATTCACACTTCTTGATTAAAAAAATGAGCATTTATAATTTTTTTGCATGGAAGCCAATCAGTAGATTGTGGGTGCAATGCTCTGGCTCCTGCAGACAGTTCCTCCCAATCATGCCTGTGCATGCAGTTGCAGACGAGAGGCAAAGTCAATGGACTACAAGGATGGTGACGTCAATCTGCAATCTGACCATGTGTCATGTTATCCCTAAATATGAGTGTAACATGAAACATGGTCAGAAAGGTGAACTTAGCCTTTGCTCCATTCACACCTAAGTTTATTGTCGCGCGTCAATCAGCGCAACAAAACGCTCAACCCCAGGAATCCCATTCAGTTCTATAGCCCCTGTTCTCCCTTGGGTGAACAGAAATACACATGAGCTACTTTCGAGGCAGATTCAGCACGTTTTCTCCCCATTGACTGAATAGAAAATTCGCGTTGCAATTATTTTTGAGAAGATTCAGCGCGTTTTGCACATGCACATGAATATGCCACAATCTGCTAGTTAAAACTCACAAAGAACGCTCACAAAAAACGTGCGTAAGACGCACATAATAGGTGTCGCTTAGGTGTGAATACCGCCTAAGCGTAAAGTACCAAGAAGCATAAACACAGCATCTATCCTGGCAGATTTTCCTCTGCATATTGAGGACAAAAACACCAGTGGCAGGTGTGAATGAAGCCGAAGAGGAGAAGCTGAGCGGCTACTATGCATAGCTCTTTATTTTTTACATTAAAGTGACAATAATGGCAAAAGTATCGTCCCCCTCCCCCCACCTTGCTAATGTAAGGACTTACCTTAAATGCCTCTTCTTCTTTCCTGAGGTTTACAGCTGTCTCTCCAGCGCTGGGTGCGGGTCTCCGATCCAGCGCTGACTCCTCTGTCCTCCTCTTCTCTGATGTCCCACGGAGTCTGTGCGGGTGCACGCTGCTCCATAGACTTACCTTGTGTCTCTCCTCGTCTTCCGGCTGAACATCTGAACTGCGCATGCTTCCGCCCCAAGATCCTTTGCGGCCGCCCGAAAATTTTTCAGATGTTCAAACAGGAGCGCGCGGCGCAGACACAAGTATTAACCCTTTCAAAACGTTTTTTTTAAATCGTTTTGCATATATCTACTGCTTGATAGAAATAGATATATGTAAAAACATGCAAGGGTTTAATAACCCTTTATCAAACATATAGAATAACAAATAAGGTGAAAGCATCATCAAACGTTAGGTAAGCACTGCAATAATAGCTCACTTACTACGGAATATACACTATGCATTCCCTTTAACCCTTTCGCTGCCAAGGCCGTTTGTGCACGTTATAATCCACATTTTAGGCCTGCAAATTACTTTAAACCCCCCAAACATTATATATTTTCTGACAGCAAAGCCCTTGTAGAATAAAATGGCGGCAGTTGCAAATTTTTATGTCTCACGATATTAGCGCAACTCTTTATCAAACCCATAAATGTAGTAAAAAATGCATTGAAGTTAATTTTTGTGCCCCGAAACACAATATAATACCCATTTTTTTTAGTACATAAAAATAGATACCTAACATGCCCATAGTAAAAATTGCGTGCATCCGTGAAACGGCGACAAAATACGGCACCCCAAATTGTCCATAGGCAACGCTCCAAAAGCCTATACAGGTCATCAGTTTAGCGATATCTGTGAATGACTGCTCTCACTCTGGTATACCCAGCGATACGTACATAGGCGCACCTGACGCGTGTTTATGATAATATTCACACACTCGCGGTGGACTTTGAAAAAAACTTTTTTTTCCATTTTTTGTTAATTGCTGTCACATAAGGGGATTACAATCCCCCTGTATGATAGCATACTAGTGATGACAGGTTCTCTTTAAGGAGATATTATGGGTCAATTAGACCCCTAATGTCACCTTTCCACTGCAAATAAGCTATTGGCTTGCGTACTGCACTGGCCCCTGGTAGCGATCTGGCGGCAATTGAGCCGCCAGAATCGCTTCCAATGTAAAGCCGACAGTCAACCTGACCTAAACTAACCTTCCATCCCCTTCCACAGATGAATAGGTACCTCAATCCGGCGGCCTCCAGTGAATGTTTACATCCAGCTCCGCAAGTCTCACTCGCCCGGCCACGTCTGTGTAGTACAGCCCATAGACTGAGGCTGTGTCCGGAGGCCAAATATGAATGGGGACAGCGGGCGATAGCCCCATAGAAGTCAATGGGGCTGTAATGTGCAGATGCGGCCAGGATGGCTACAGCCGTCAGGTTGATGTAAGTATGAATCTGTGAGGGGGAGGGTAGGTTAGGTTAGGTCAGGGCAAGGGGGCAAAAAGACTGAGTGCACTTTCCCTTAAAGTGTACTTATCCTTTAAATGGACCATGTTAACCAATCTCCTGTGCTGCCAATCCTGCTACAGTATATACATAGATCATAAAAGAGGCCATAAAATATTTGCTGAAGAAATGAATGCTCTTGTCTTCCAGTGTCTAGTCATGTGACCATAGTTTGGGCCAAATGCCGTCAAATGGTCACATGATTGCGGCTAAAAAGGAAGATGAAAGTTCAGGCAGAGGTGATGACTGGTTATGGCCACCATCAAACCCCTTGGCTGAAATGACCCGTGTCAGATATGGTCTTGCGATCGCTCACATGACCAGCCACTGCGGGAGCTTGGAAAAACAGTTTGTGTAGCAAAGATGAGTATTTCAGGGCCAATTGTATCTTTTGTTTGGTGAGAAGATGGTTAATGTACAACAGCAAGAAGCCATTATTTGTACTACAACATGGGCTGCAGATCCAAGCCCAGCTCAATGCTTCTAGTGCCATGAGTTTGGGGAACGGATTTTATTGCGATTTGCAACCTAGCATGAAAACTCTTTGCAGAAGAAGACCATTGCGCTTATTAAAGTGCTACTAGTCGGCTTCTCTACATGCTAAGCAATGATTTCTGGTGATGCTTCAAGAGGATTGATTGCTTTTGTTACAAAATGATCTGAATCCTCGCGGCTTATGTATAAATAGAAATGACAGTTTTGCCTGTTCACCGAGCTGTTTAGGGTCAGATATTATTCCCTTCTTGTTATAATGATGACGATTTTTTCATTTAAGTTGTAAAAATGTCCAGAACAATTTTTGTGAAAAATGAGCAAAGTGACAATTGAACCAAATGTGTTTTTTCAGAGGGCAAATGTAGAAAAGAATTTACAAAATGTATCTTATCTGAAATGAGATGATTACATCTAAAAATATTAACCCTTACCAAACCTTTAAAGGAGTTCTGAAGCCCCAGCATATCCTCTCCTGTTATAACATCAGCAGTGTAATAGGAATACGTACTGGAGTTATTATTGATAATACAATCAAAGCTGAAAAAATCCCTTTTATGTAGTGAGTGCTGCCCATCACTTCTAACAACTTCCTGGATTCCCTGTGTGCTTTGTATCTCTTTCCCTGCTGCTTGACGTGATGCAGTCTTCATTTCTCAAGACTACATATCCCATCATGCATTGCTTCCACCAAGCAATAATAATGTTACATTGTTCAGACATTAAGTTGTAGTTCAGAAGGCAGGCTCTATGAGAGTTGTGGCACAAGGAAGTGTATATTCACAGGGCTGAGTGAAATAGTGTCAGTGCATTGACGAAGTACATCCTATCGGCATCTTAATCAGTAAGTTTACACACTTACAGATGTATATGGGTATTAGGAGTGGGATAGAACTTATGGAAATGTAATATAAAAATGCAGATTTTTGTTGTTGTTGACCATAGATACCCTTTAACCTTAAAATGCATCTAACCCCAAAATCAAAAATCTATGAATGCAGTTTACCAGTCCTTAGATGTGGTGACTGTGTTTTCTTTTTCAGGCTTTATCCTTTATTTTCTACTGGTGATCCCGGCAGTACCACATTCCTGTCCTAGAGTGACAACGATCACTTGCTGTCCTGTATGTATGGAGGAGCATCCTTGTCATCCCAGGACAGGAAGTCTGTTAGGACTACAGAACACCTCCCCTCTCCTCCTTGGTTAGATGACCAGTGAAACGTCTTCAAGAAAAATACAGCAAGTCCAGTTGCCTTGACTCATTTTCTACAGATATACCACCAGATATAGAACATTCAGACACAAAGTTAATAGGCCCAAGTGGAAAGTTGCTCGATGTTTTGGGATCATCTTAAGTGACCATGTTCAGTTACAATTTGCAAAGAATCCCAGACCACCTGGTGATGACATCATAGCTACTGTGATGACATCATCACAGTGCTGGTGTTTGGCGGAGTGAATGCGGACTTTACACCACCATCCTTCTGCTTTACATTAATCTAAACCTTTTGCTAATTTGCATACACAATGCTTTTGTGGATTTGTATGTGCCATCCGCAGTGGTTGTTTAACCACAACTCAGTTATTCCATACAATAACAATCCAACATTCAGCCGTGGGCTTTGCTAATCTTATTTCACCCTCGCTGACTTTTGGAGAGCTACAGGTCGCTTTGCTGTGCATTAACAGCCGGGTTTAACCATCTAATGTCAGATTATTAAAAATTAAATCCTTCCACCCTGCTGTGGCAGCCAAGGGATTAGCTTTCAAATATCTGACAGGTTTACTTAAGAGGAGGTGGGCTTGGGAGGGCTTTTAAAAATAAATTATGTCATTTTCCTGGTTAGAAGGAGCGTATTTCTTTTTTTTACATTTTCGTGCCTATAATTTTGAAACGTGCGCCACAGTCCTTCCCCATCGGTTAATGCACATTTCTGCCTTTGAAAATACAATGTAGCAGCCTGAGCTCGGAACTATAAATAGCTCAGTTAACCCATTTACTGGTGGCAGAGCCAGCTGTGATCGCTTTTGAAGGCCTTTCGGGGTTAATTTAAAAAAATTGTCAGGATGATAAACTGCACAGCGGACTGAAGCACAAACACATTTAATCTGTCTCTCAGTTCCAGAGTCGCTGGACAGGAGCCAGCTTTAGCAAATAAACCTAAGTAAGTGGAAACTTTCTCAGTCTTGGTTCCGAGAACTGACAGTGAACTGCACCGGAACGTTTTCACCCTGCGCGGCCAAATCAGATTTTAAAAGGTGCAGTAAAACTGGCATCCCTCGGGGCCGTCCTTAACCCTTTCATTATCTTAATGTAGCCTGTGCATTATAATCAAACCCACTGAATGGATCAACTGTGTTTGGGGTACAGGAATGGTTACCATTTATTTTTTAATATTTCAAGTTTATGTAAACCCTAG
>NW_017306291.1:442101-453266 GCF_000935625.1 Nanorana parkeri | reverse complement strand
AAATTTGCCCCCCCTGCATTTCTGTCAGGTAACGCACCACTTTGCACAGAAATGTGTTGCAATTCAATTAATAAATGTTTTGGCTTTATCATGTTTATCTCTTTTGTTTGTATTGGTACGACAGAAAAAAGTGGAGAAAAAAAGCCAAATTTGACATTCTACGCAAAACTCCAAAAATGGAGCACAGCCCTTGGAAAAAATAACTGAAATCAATCACTTCCTGTAATCATGAATGATTTTCTTAAGGTGCCCATACACCTTACGATTATCGGCCGATTTTTGTTTGCGATAGCGTTTTCGTCCGATATTCGTAAGGCTGGGCACACACCTTACAACCATCGCAAGACTTTTGTCTTGTGATGGTTGTAAGGTACTTTAAAAAAACGTACAATCTGCCTATCTTGCATAGGCAGATCGTACTTGCGATGATCGCAAGCCACGCCCCCTGAGGGGCAGGCTTCCAATGACCGCAATGCCGAACGGGCAGTGTGCGCTTGCGCACACCGGCCCGTACGGCTGTTATCGTACGGACATGCCACAAAGTTTTCGAACATGTCCGTAAGTTCAAAGTCGTGCGACCTTACAGTAGTAGAGGTCGCATGGCTTCCACACACCTTACGATAATCGTACGATCGCGGGATTTCCCGCGATTATCGTACGATTATCGTAAGGTGTGTGGGGACCTTTAGGTTGATAGTCAGTGTACAACCGCAAATACTGCACAATCCTACGACTTTTAACTTTCCAGCAGGTTAGAAAAAGTCTGTCGAATCGTACGATTTTCACAAGGTTGGTGGCGTTTTCGTACGTCAAAATTAGTACGATTAACACTGCTCATGCGCAAACGAAAATACGTGCGGTCGAGTAACGAAAATCGTCCAGGTGTTTTTTTTAACTACAGCTAATTGGACCTCGAGGCAGGATGGGGCCGCCGTACGAAAATCGCACGACGGCTCGATCATCGGACATATGGGCACCTTTACACCTCTCTACAGGAATTTTGGAGCACTCTTCTTTCACCAAGGGCTCCAGATCTCTCAGATTGGAAGGGCTCCTTTTCCCAACTGCTGTTTTGAGATCTCTCCACAGGTGCTCTATGGGATTTGGATCTGGACTCATTTCTGGCCAGTCCAATACTCTCCAGCGCTTTTGTCTGAAACCATTTCTGTGTGCTTTTTGAAGTGAGTGTTGGAGGAACATAGAGGGGTGGGCGGAATCCTCTCAGGGGGTGGTGACTGACCGTCATTGCTCTCCGCAGGGAGAAGATTGTGAGCTGAGCAAGCAACGGTTCGTGTGCTTTTTACCCTCCTTCCGCTTGATTGTGATAGATATGTGCAAGAAGTAAAGCACTTTTTATTAAATTGTCGCATGCGTCAAACAGTCAACGTTTCGGGGCCACGCAGGGTCCCTTCTTCTGGGCGACATAGTGACAACTTCAGCTTAAATAGTGAACCACACAGAATACACCATCTGTATTCTGTGAGGTTCACTATTTAAGCTGAAGTTGTCACTATGTCGTCCAGAAGAAGGGACCCTGCGTGGCCCCGAAACGTTGGCTGTATGACGCATGTGACGATTTAATAAAAAGTGCTTTACTTCTTGCACATGGAGTGCTGGTGACTTCTATTATGGTTTTTCTACTCTCCCAATACTTCTCTTTTCATAGCTTAAAGCTGAACTCCCGATAGATATAAAAGACACTGTACAGTCACAGGCTGGGGACGGGAAGGGGACCTGTACAGTAAGTGAAAGTGAAGCAGCAGCAGAGAAAGATCAGGTCCCCTCTCCTGCTAAGCAGGGCTGTGCTGCGTGGCAGAGCTGTGCAAACCTCAGGACTGGATATACAGAAATTAAAATTAGGGTTGCACAGATACTTTTCGAGTATCAGTGCAGATACTTGGCATTTTCATGAGAACTACCAGGGTTGCAGCGGTTGCAGCTGGGACCTGGCTCTGGCACTCCCCCCCTGTCCTGAAATCATTAGTCTGTATTGTTTTAGAAAAACTGTCACATGACTAAAAAACTAAAATGTATCAGTACTCGTACTTGTAAGTACTCGGCAAGTACCAGTACTCGTACTCGCAAAACTGGTATCTGTGCATCCCTTTATTTATATTTATAAAAAGAAAATCGTACATTAAAACAGAGATGTAGAAATCCCAGGAGCTCCGTGTGCTCCTTACAAATGACAGCTGCCTCCTAATTTTTGAATTTTTCTCTAGTCTAGTCTTGGAGCTCAAAAGTATCGGTACCTGTACTCGTACTTGTACCGAGTACTGTACTTGGTATCTGTGCAACCCTAATTAAAATCCTTTTCATAGGTGGAACAGCTCCCACGCATGTATTCCATGTGTGCATTTAGCTGTATGATTATCAAAGTTCAGCTTTCATAAATCTTTATTGTATGACATCCCTTTCTCTTCTTTTTTTAATTTGTTCTATTGTTTTGATTTTGAAAAAAAAATAATAATCTGAAAAAAATGATATCCCACAAAAATCTTTTGCAGCCGCGTCTGCTTCATTTGGGGGCAGGTTTCTGTTACCAAACCGCTAGGCCCGAAAAGCCTTGCTCGTCTGTAGTCAGTCAGTGAAGAATTTTCAGTGCATTTGTTCGTATTTGCTTTGTGACGAGTCCAATAAGAGAAGAAAATCTTCTGGCGTGATCCTTGGCCTTTTCTCAAAGCAGCATTATGTGTACGGAGCGGAAAAATCATCTCTGCGATCCAAAAAATGAACTTAGCGCACTTGAAAATGATAATGACCCGAGGTGCTTTCACCCAGATGGCAGAATCACTGCAGAAGGAAATTGTGCTAAGTGCAGCGTAGATACTGAATCCTGCATACATTACACGGGCTGCTTTATTAGCTGTACATGAATCAGTATCTCTGGCATTGGAACATGAATTGTTTTAAGCTGCCAGTGCTTCATAAATCTATGACTTTTTTTTTTTTTTAATAAGCGCATTCCATTCAGTATCTGCAAAAACAAAACTCCATTCTGCCTGCTTTGCTGAAGAGAGTTTAATATTCTGCTGGTGTGTATAGCCTTACCCCAGCCACATCATATCTGTAAGCCTTTTGGGAAATTAATCTTCAATCCTCGACTAATTATCATTGCAGATATCCTGCATTTGGTATGTAACAGGTGAGGAAGAACCTTTTGGATGTAATCTTCCAGCTCATTTAGTTAAAAATCCCTCATCAACTGTTTAGCAAATATAATAGTTAAAGGGAACGTCCATTTTTAAAAAGGGGTTTTGCAGCCTGAATGCGAGAGGGGTCCCAAGCAAAGAGAGTGTTGTACTGTATTAGGGTAGCAATTAAAGCATATCTAAACCCCAAAACAAAAAATGTGATATACTGCAGATTACTAGTTCTTAGTAGAGGTGCACCGAAATGAAAATGTCAAAACGGAAATGAAGAAAAATGTGGGATCGAAACAGAAAATGTTTTTTATTCTAACTTTCACATTTTTAAAACTATTTTATTTATTTTTTATAAACTTTTTAATTTTCTTATATTTAATTTTTATTTATTAATTTTTATATAATATTTTTGTGTGCACATTATAATATATTTGGAATTAATGATGACACCAGCCCAGATTTTGTTGGGAAGTGACCCAGAAATAACAGATTTGTAGAAACTTCTGGTTTCCTTTTTTTGGTCCTTTTATTGTTTTTGAGTTTTAGGCCCCATCCACACTAGGTGCTTTTTAGTGCAATCTGTATTTATGAAAATAATTTCATATACAAATCAAAGACAAAGCATACACATAAAGGCTTCAGCCACAAAGGAAACAATACATAAGAACAAGAGAAGGGCGCCCTATAGGGAACCCGGCATAGCAAGGTATCATTACAGATAGTGATAATCGGATGTTGGAGCAAGGGCCTGATACGGAACAATGTAGGCATTCAAGTCTTACAGAGTAGTACGCAACGAGGGTATGGGTCCATTCGCTTCACCCGCCCTAGTGTGTAAACCCCACTGCTCCAGTGACTCGGGAGTAAAATAAATGAGGAAAAGAGAAACTGCATACATAATGTCCCAAGCTGGGGTAACATAGAGAAGTACAAGGAAGGAGAGAAGAGCAAGAAGATCAAAGTAGGTGCAGGAGAACAAACAAAGGAGTACTGGGAAGGTCCCAACCCCTGCCAGGGTTTCCACGAGCCCATAGGTCAGCGGGAGACGGCCCACTGGGTGCTTTTATATGTGATTTAAAGGAGAACTATGAGGTGACTGATTTTCACTCATCCTCATAGTTCAAGCCGATCTGTGACAATGAAACTGTCCCACGTCGGCTCAATAGATCAGGAAGTGAGCGAACAAATACCGTCGCTCGCTCACTTCTCGATCATGTCCCTGCAGAGAGCCGTGACTGTCACTCACAGCTCCCTGCAGGGACTCCCCCCCCCTCCCCGCTCCGATCCTCTGGCACTGACTGGATGAACGAATGTGGGAGGGGGCAGGTACAGCTGGCTCTGCCTCTAGATAGGCTGGAGCTCGAGAGCTGGAGCTCGCGGTATACTGAGCTTTGGGTCACGGGAGGACGCTAGTTTGTGTCCTCCCGTGACCCTTAGGAGAACTATGGGGAAAAACACTTACCCCATAGTTCTCTTTTAATGGTTTTCTAAACACATATAAATGCATCTAATGATCTCCAATGAATCCATTTACACCTTGTATGTAGATGTATTTAGATGCAGTCAGTTTAGCTGTGTTTAGAAAAAAACTGAAGTCAGGTGCCTCCAGGAAACAATTTTAGCTTCTAAACGCACCAAAATGCATGTAAACACAAGATGGGTCTATTTGCTGAAATCTTATTGACTACTTCAATGAACTATTCAATGGACAAGGGACAGATGCGTGTAAAGGCACATGCGTGTAAATGCGCGTCATGTTAAGCATCTAGAAGCACAGACAATGCATCTAGCCTGCCAGATTTTGCAGACACATCTCTGCATCAAAACACAAGTGGCCAGTGTAAATGCGTCCCAAGGATTACCATGTAATAATTACATTTTCTGAGAATCTTTTTTTCTTTTGAAGAAGTATATTTACATATATTCCCCGGGGGAACATTGCCTGAAGCCTTCCTACCTGGGCTCCAGTGAAGTCATGCCTGTCCATCTGGAACGGTCTTCTTACCTTTTTAGAATTCACTGTAATGTGTTGAATATAGATGTGTTTTATAATGAGATAATGCGCCTTTCATCTGTTAATATGACTGATGAGGGAACGCCCTTTGTGCTTGGAAAGCTTGTTGTAAGATTTTTTTTTCTACTTAGCAGTTACAGTCGGACAATACTTTTCCATTCATACCTTACAGCTATCTGAGATGAGAACGAGGGACACCTTTTAGGACCCATTCATACCATGTGTGGATCATCTCCAGACCAGATTGTTTCCGGACCCAAAATACATCCTAATGTATCCCTATGCTATTTCTGGCCTCTGTTCACGCCAGCGCAGTCCGTTCCAGACCAGACCAGACCAGACCAGAAAAATACTACTTGTCCTATTTTGTCTGGTCTGGAATGCATCAAAAACGCATACAAACCCACTGGAACGCACCTGTAAGACCATTTTAAGCAACAACAACAAAAAATTCCAAAAGCGTCAAAATCGAGGTCTAATCGCGGCAAAAACGCAATGCACTGAGTTCCAGATCTGGTGCAGATCTTGTCAAGAAAATGGTGTGAACCTGCCCTAAAGGCCTCTTTCACACGGGTGGTCCGTTTAGGTCCACCCACCAGTTCTTCAGGTGGGTCTGATTGGAAGCCTAATGTTAGTCAATGGGCAGCTGGACCTATGGGCATGTGCTGCCTTTTTCCACCACACTGCAATGCACGGTATTGCGGTACGTGTGTGGCGACGCAGTGGAGTGCATTGCGGCTGGAAGGTGTGTTGAGGGTCCATTCAGATTAATGCACTGTAACGCCATGATAGGTGCATTGCACTATAGTGTACGTTAATCACACGTACCACGTGAAAAACGCACCACAGCAGTGTGAACAGGACCTTATAGAGGTTACACAGAAGCCTATCAAGCTAAACAGAGGGAAAACTGAGAAGCAACTAGGGAACTGACTGTCCCTCATAATAAGGGGGTACGTGTCATGCAGGGCCGCTGATAGTGAGGTACAGGCAGTACTCCAATACTGGGCCTGTGCCCCATCTGGGCAGCAGGGGGGCCTGGGCCCAGCAGGGGCTGCCAGTCACAATTCTTTGAACTGTATTACTTTTTGTCATATTTATAAAATGTTTGATTGATAACGCTTTGAAATATAGTGGCATTTCATTGTGTTATGCGGTTGGGCTAATCAGGAAGGCCCTGTCAGGTTAGCTTTACGGAGCCCCATGGTTTGTAATGTCAGCCCTGGTGTCATGTCCCTCATAATGAAGAGGTATGTGTCATGTTTACTAAAATATGAAAGTAGGGAATCCCTGCTAATCTCTCTTCTCAGACCCAGCTCATTATAATTGGCTTTGTTTAAAAAAAAATCAGTTTTGGATAGACTAGGGAAGGAATAAAACCTCTGTCAGGTTTTTATTGCTATGTTCCCACTAGGTAGTTTCACCCTTTCTATTGGCTTGGTGACCATTGTCACCACAACAGAATTGATGGAAAATCCAATATTTTACAGTTGTCACTGGAAGTGAGGGTTCCAATCTTCTAGGGGACGCCTGTTCTGGTGGCAACTCTATAACAAAGGAAATCCCTTTTGTTTGAAACATTTTTTGTTGGAAAGACCAAAATGTCATGCTAACTAACTGCAGAGTTTTATCTCTATTACTATGGTGTGTCCAGGTCCGTGTGCTTGATTGAATCCTATGTGATGCACATACGGTGCGCCGGCGTTCAAATGCAGCGACTGCCACCCGATCATTAGCTTGTAAATGGCAGATTAGGGATTCCTGCTGCAGTAAATGGCAAGTTCCTGATGCAGGAATCCCTAAATGCATCTACATTGTAGGTGTGAATGGGGTCTTTAAAGAGAGATCAGAAAGTAAGATTATTTTTTAAAGCTGCCACTTCCATGAAGGAAGATTCAAGTCAGTTATTTACAGCTGTCCGTCCGGTGATGGAAGCTGCTTCTTCTGCTGCATGTGGTGTCTCAGAAGGGATCAGACTACACAGAGGGACAATGCTATAAGGAATGCTGGCTCACTAATTAACATTGGAAGCTGCAAATATTGAATATGCGCACTCAGACAGTTAACATATCTGCATTGTAACAAGATCAGCCTTGTTTTATTCCTTGCTCCCAGTGTTTTGGATGCTGAGACAAAGAAGCAATTCAAATGAAACATGAACTTGTATAATCATTTAGTGGAAGTAGAGAAAGCAGCAGGAGAAAAAAAATCACAAAATGTTCTGGAAGGACTAAAAAGATCACTAGATAAATAGTGTTCTCAGCAAGGACAGCGTGTGTACTTTGATGCTGGATATTTGTTTGTAATTGTGTGACTGATCAAAAGGACAAGAGCTGCATTACAAGGGTGTGCCAGCACTAGATATTTAAGGTGTAAACCTCAATTGGCTTCAAGGAACAGTCTATATAAACAGCTTAAAGGAGAACTATGGGGTCAGTGTTTTTCCCCATAGTTCTCCTTAGGGTAACGGGAGGACACAAACTAGCGTCCTCCCGTTACCCTAAGCTCAGTATACCGCGAGCTACAGCTCGCGGTATACTGAGACGCCGCAGCCGGAGCGGATCCGAACGTAGATGACTGGATCCGCCCAGCTGCGTGACTGACAGCTGGCTCTGCCTATCTAGAGTCAGAGCCAGCTGTACCCGCCCCTCCCCCGTCCGTTCCGCCAGTCAGCGCTGGCGGATCGGAGCGGGGAGGGGGGAATCCAGCCCCTCCCCTGTCACGGCAGAGAGCCGTGACAGGATCGAGAGGTCAGTGAACACCGGTATGTGTTCGCTCACTTCTCGATCTACTGAGCCGACCTGTGACAGTCTCATTGTCACAGGTCGGCTAGAGGTGAGTGAAAAGCACCCACCTCATAGTTCTCCTTTAATGCTCAGTTGTAGTACATATGTGTAAACTGTCTTCCCTACCAAAAATGTCGTTCTGCCCATTTTCTAATCCAGAAACCGTAGCCGGGACCATACCATGTAGACCCCATTCACACTGAACTGCAACAAAATAAGCGCTGATTTGAGCTGAGCGACATTGAGCTTCTTTGAGCTACAGTGCACATTTTGACGCTCTACGTAGCGCTTCTTTTGGCATTTTACCACAGGGACTTTGTAGCTGCTACATTGGGCTGCATCCAATCAAAAGAGGTCTTTGATGTGACATAATTCCTCTTCCTGTTTCCTGCTTCTGGGGACAGTGTAATTTGTGGGCAAAAGTGACACTTGTGCAGAGCGACATCGCGCAACAATTATTATTATTATACAGGATTTATATAGCGCCAACAGTTTGCGCAGCGCTTTAACAATGTCGCACAAAAACGCTGGTAATGAGCGATATTGAGCTACACCATTGAAGTTTATTGGGGCCAAGAAGTGTGAAATCTGCCAAAAGATACAATACATGTTCGAGCGACAAGCTTCAGCTACAAACTACAGGCGACATTGAGCTTCAAGATGTGAACATCTAGATTGAAATGCATTGGAAGAGTTACATTAAGCTTTATATTTGCGCAATTTTTGAGCGGAAAACGCGCTACAAAATGCTCAGTGTGAATGGGGTCTAAGGGCCGGTGCACACCCGGGCGATCTGTGACTGCGCAGCAATCGTGCACGATACTG
Source organism: Nanorana parkeri (assembly GCF_000935625.1). Lineage (NCBI taxonomy): Eukaryota > Metazoa > Chordata > Amphibia > Anura > Dicroglossidae > Nanorana > Nanorana parkeri. The sequence continues at coordinate 444,495 of NW_017306291.1, read as the reverse complement.
CGCTAATTGCCGCGCTGTCACGCAGTCGCCCATCACCGACAATTGCGCTCTTGGTGCCATTATTTTCTAATGGCACCCCAGTCACACCAAGCAGTAGTTCGCGATATACTGAACGTTGGGTCACGGGAGGACGCCAGTATATGTCCTCCTGTGACCTTTAAGAGAACTATGGGGAAAAACACTGACCCCATAGTTCTCTTTTAACTATGAAGAAGTTTGGGTGACTTCTTTAGTGAAGTAGAGGGTCATTCTAATCTATTGATCAGGGAGATTGTGGGATATCAACTTGAACTTAATATGCATGACATGAGAATTAATCTGCAGTGTGTAAGGTCTGTGGAGTGTTGTGTGTAATCATTTTGTCCCGTTCCTCTTCCCACAGCGCTTCTATAAGAAAGCTGCAGCATTTGTGCTCCGGGCAGTTGCCAAGCATTCTCCTCAGTTAGCTCAGTCAGTCGTGGATTGTGGAGCCGTGGACACGCTGGTGATTTGCTTAGAAGACTTTGACCCTGGTGTAAAAGAAGCCGCGGCCTGGGCTTTGGGATGTGTTGCACGGCATAATGCAGGTACGCTGTCACCAAGTCTGCAGCTTGTATAATAAAGCTTTTCTGGCTTGTGAAATGTTTTGCTAGTTATGTATATTCATCACTCGGTTCAATCTGCATATATTTTGCCTTCCGTGGTTCCTGCCTTCCTCCTCATCAACATGCTAATGACATTTTTAAATAGAGCCTTTCCCTTTTGATTCCATACCTTATTATAGACCCAGTAATGTCATTGCTCAGTCTTTGTGCTTCTCTAGGCAATTCAGGCAGATCATGGCTTGGGGTAAGGGCCAGCACGGTGCTGTATATAGCTTCAGTACAACTCTCAAAAGCTCTTATTCCCGATGCAAGCAGTGGGTTGGCTCTTGGGGGGAATTATGTAAATATCAGAGCACCTACATGGGCAGGTGTTCATCTAGTGCAGTTGGCTTTCCTGGGCAGACTGTATGTGCATGCCTACCACCCTGGTTAATGCCCACATGTGATGCCGAGCCTCCATGATAGAAAGAACTGAATCCAGTGAATGAAAGGGGAAGGGACATTCAGGCTGGGGAGGAAAGGGCCAGATGAGGCTAGACGTCCTCCAACCAGGAAATGAGGAGGGCTCTATCTGACTTGCTGTGGCTTCTAATCCACATTGAGAGATGCTCACAGTGTGCAGTGAAATCAGAGGAAGCCATTTCAGTACATGAGAGGAGCCGGTACAACTGTGCAAGACTGAAGGGAAGGCCGGAGTTCAACTTTAAAGTTTTACTGTATTTTAAATGTTCTTTTTAGTTTTGCAAGGAGTGGGGTAAAGGGATTTTTACTGCTCTCTGTGGCTCCAACTGTCACTAGGTCTGGAATTGAGGGGAGATCTCCCTCGAAAAGTGTTTTTGGTTGCTGCTAGTCCCTTTTAGATTTTGCCCTCACTTCTTTTTTCAGTGACACCGGGGCAGGAAGTGAAGGGAAAGCACCCCAACGTCACCATTGACAACAAGGAAACCCTTCCCACACAACCCTTCCTACAGTATCACTCGGCTGTAGATCCTCCAATCATCTCTGAATTGGTGCTGACACTGTCCTTCCTTCTGGAGGGGGGGCTACTTTTGTTCCCCATGGTCCTTGTGTGTGTTGTAAAGTAGCCACCGCTCCAAGCTCACTCTATTGATGGACTACAATCTCATGTTTAGTTTCCTAATTTGTATTGAGATTGTCACAATGATCTGTAGATCCAAAGATAAAGGCAACTAAATTATATTTGAAAATTGACTTATCCTGTAAAAGCTGAGCTTGACTCATCATACCCCACTCCCCCCAAAACCTTTCTCCTGGTCCTTTAATCTAAATAGGTGGCTTCATTGACCAATGGAAAGTCTTGGGATTCGGGACAAGTGTGGCATTTCCAGGAACAGATGAGATTTACAAAGAACTTGTTGCCTATATTTGATATTTTGCATTAAAGGTAACCCCTGCTTCTATGTTATTTCATCATATCCCTAGCCTAAGTCGCCCACGTTTGTGACAAATTTAGGAACATTTTCCCTATATGACCTGCTGTAAAAAATAAAAGGCTGAAGTAGTAAAGATGGTTTGAAATGTAAGGGAAGCCCAAGAGTCGCAGAGAAGGACGTAGCAGGTTCAGGGATGAGTATGTCTCATGGAGGAAGAGAGGCGGTTACACAGCTGTCCATTTCCCCAACCCACCGAGACCAGCTGCAGACGGCTGTGCCGCTCATCTGACTCTTCATAGAGGAACACGCGTGGTTTACGCGTCACTCTCTTTTCTCCATTGGCAAGGCAAATGAGTCTCTCCTTGCACAGACATTTTTATCCCAGCAGGAAAATATCTGTGTGTAATAAGTCCTTC
>NW_017306291.1:437886-442074 GCF_000935625.1 Nanorana parkeri | reverse complement strand
TCATTGTCTCCACAGGCAATTCTTGGATCATGCCCCCCCTCCTTGCCCTGCCTTTCTGTCTCATACATAATGTATGGCGGTACGGTGAAATAACCAGCTTCCTGCATGACATGCATGATCTGTTTTGTTCTTATATGATCATACCTGCTCTTGAAGTATACATTTTGTCAAATGGGAAATGTTCCAATTGTGCTTGTTGTTATGGACGCCTGTCTACAGCTGTCTACAGATATCTCCATTTGCCCATTGCACATTCCACTGTGTCTGCTGATCACACATGGCTAAAAGCTAATCTGAGAATTCCACTTTAGACACGGTGCAAGGTTTAGTAGCCAATACGGTTATAAGGGGCTTGATGGTGATTAATACATTTTATACCAGTGTTGATTGTTTTCCAATATTGGCCAGTATCCCAATATTTATGTTACAGGTGGAGCTGAGCTTTAAATTCCCATTAGCACTGCACACATATTTCTATGTGTAAATTCTAATTGGTCACACTTTCAATATATAAACATGACTGCAACAAATATTTACATGACGTTTCACATTGCTAGACTGGGTAAGGCTTTGCACATGGGCGCAGAGGGCCATAAAAAATATTGGTTTCTGCGCCCGGGAGTCACTAGTGTTGCATGCAGCCATCTGTGCGAATCAATGATCGGATGCCGCTGTACACTGGTAAAAGCTGCACTGGTTAACGCAGACTGTCTGCGTCCAGGGGCGTACATCTGCACCTGTATGCATGTATATGCTTGGATCAGTGTTTTACTAGCATACAGCAGCATCCTGTCATTGATTTGTAGAGGTGGCTGTATGTAACATCTGTGATTCCTGGATGCAGAAATCTGGCCGATTTGTATGGTGTTGAGCACTCTGCTGCCATGTGCATATGTCCTTCACAGTTGCTGGTAAGTGGCTACATATCAGCTTCCTGGTGACTGCGGTGGGGCAGTTCAGAGGGGTAAAGAATTTCATTCACTGGATTAATGTTAGTATATTTACAGACATTTTCCCTACTCTGTGCTTCTGTATCAGTCTTTCTCAGCTTGTTTTTTACCATTGAGGAACCCTCAAAATAGTTTTCAGGTCTTAGGGAACCACCACTAAACGTTATTATACCTACAGCTCACGGTCCATTAGCGTAATTTGTAGACTGAGAGAGCTTTAAATAAAAGAATTAAGAATGAGTTGTACTCATTGAACCCCCTGCTCTGTATAACAAAATGATCTTCACTAATGAAAATAAAATGAAAGAATATTAATGAGAAGAAATGAAATATAAACTGTGAAAGCAATAATCATAACCAATAACCGATCAATAAACTCTGGGAAAGGTAAATTATATTACAAACAGCCTATCAAAGCAAGGTGCTAGCGTGTGATTGCACAATGGTGCAATGGTTTTATTCCGGAATTCACAAAAATATTCAGCTGTACCTCTAGCATGGATCTCAACTTTAGAGTTCAGCTCAGAGCTTTGGCTCACGCAACCCTCAAAACTCCCCCCCCGCCCCTCCCAGCTCTCAGCTTTTCATGTGGTCAGCTGCTAAGGTTGCTGTTGCCTTAGGGCTCGTTCACACTAGCATTGTTGGGCTGCTTTGCCCAAAATTTAGATCTTTTTGCAGCTAGGGGTAGTTCTCCCCAAATTTGTAAATTGCAGGCAGTGATCCATCATTCTCATCCTTTCCAAGCCCTGAGCAAGGACTTTGTGTCTGCCCCCAAAACGCATTGGCTTTAATTACAATTGAACTCTAACATCCGTTTTGGCCTGGCACTCTTCTGTTTTGTGTCCAAGTATATCACCCTGATCTACATACACTTATGCATCAAGATCAACAGTGTTATTCACGAAGGAGTGAAGAGTGTGGAGAAGGCAGGAGAAGTGAACAATCTAGGACAAAATAGCTGATTTTGAAAAATTCTCCAATTCATCTCACTTTCCAGTTCAGCTATGTTGTCCTAGATTGTTCCCTTCTCCGGCCTTCTCCAAACTCTTCACCATTTTGTGAATAGCCCTGCTAATGTTTGTCTGTTCAGATATATCAACAATTTCCATGAGGTGTACTTACTTTTTGACATGACTGTATATATATATTTTTTTTAAACTAACTTGGAGTTCAGTTTTAATATAGGAAAAATTATGCATATTACACCACACCATTTTTTTGTTTTACAACCACTTATGCAGATGGAAGCAACGTAGAACCGCTAGTGTACCGTCACACAATTGGAACGACTTTTTGAAAACTGTTTTTCTTTTCCAACTGCAGCTCTCTGGTAACAGATGCTGCGGATCACAATGGGAAGCATTGTTACAGGAAGCAAAGATGTTCAGTTTCTGTCTAATGGAAGCCTACAGTTAAAATGCAGCAAGCTGTAAATCCATTGGGCCGGCATGCTTGATGGACTGCAGGAGTGGTGTTCTGGGCTATAGGTTTTACATGGATATGAACTTTACAAGAAACAGAGGGATTACGCTTAATCTCATTTGTGCCGCAGCAGAAAGGAAAAAAAAAAATCAAACTGGTTGTTCTATATAGTCAGCCGTGGGTATTTATGGTAATCTGTGGCTTTCCAGAATTGCTCCGCCACAGTTCAAAGGTCACAGAATGTGATTATATCCTTGTGTGATACGGCATTCTGAAACTCTCCAGAGGTTGTACACCTGTGTGAGCCGGCAGTACCCACTGAAGGGGCTGGCCACGTGCCAACACTCACAGCGTCGGCAGAAGGACTTGTTAATATGGCTAACGCGAGGGGAAATTATTTCACTGCATGGAAAGAAAATAAACTACACACTGGTTGTGCTTCGCAAAAACATATTTTCTCATTAAAAAGACACATATGGCCATTTATTAGACTGGTTCCATGATACATTAAAAACCCCCCACAGTATACCAAGAAAAAAAAAGCTTGCACACATATCCAGCATGCCCCCCAACTTTCTGAAGAGGGGCACCTTTCAGCACAAAGTATGTAGGTAAAAGACACACCCCCTGCCCGCCCCCAATTTGGCAAACTGGGGACAATTAATATACAAAAAATGATTGTTCAAACTAAAAAAATTCCATTTTCCACAACTAATTATTTTCTTTTATACTGATTTTTCAGAATAACCGATGCATGAAATTAGAGGCTGGATTAAAGTTTTAGTTTAAAGTAATATTAAACTCTCAAACTTTTTATTATAATAATGAATCCAGATCACACAAATATTCATTGTTCAGCAAAGTATACCGTTATATTTTTGCCCAAGCACTTACAGTCATCATGGTTCCAAACAGCTCCAACTCTCTCGGCTCGGCTTCCCTAAACTTCCTGCCCAGTACAAGATCACAAGGGACAAAGCAGTCTACAGCAGCCGTCCATCTACTAGCTTGGAGGAGGGAGTGGCTTGCCTTGCTGTGTCTGTGTTTGTGGAGAAACACAGCTTACCAGAGCAAAAAGTTTCCCAGCACACTCACCGGCCAGCATGCAAAAAAACTTGTCTACAGGGTGGCTCCTTTTTTTTCTCTTATGGATGCCGAACAGCAGTGAGTGAATAGCCGAATGCCGCTGAGCGGCATTTGGCTCTGCTGTTCTGCTCGCTCCCTCTGTGGGACCGAGCAGAACAGAAAAATAGTTAAAAAAGTAGAAAAATATAAAACGATTGTGCGGAGCTAGCAGTGACAGCTAGCTCCGCCCAACAGTTTTCTATTGGCTGGCGGTTCTGCTGCCGTCAATAAAAAGAAAATGTGGCCATAGGAATGCATTGCTAGATTCCTATTGGCTGTTTTAATTTGCAATAGCAAACTAGCTATTGTACCCGCCCTCTGCTGCTGTCAATCACTAGTGGGGACCTGATGGAGGGCGGGCACAATAGCTAGCTTGCTATTGGCTATTGCAAATTGAAATAGCCAATAGAAATCTAGCAATGCATTCCTATGGTGAAAATTTATTTTTTTATTTTTTTCTATTCTGACACGGCTCCGTGTCAGAATAAAAAAAAAAAAGAAAAAGCAGTGTTTCTCTCCTTGGCGGCCGAGAGCGGGAGACCCCGGAGCACCAGGGAGAGTTAGCTGTCTGGAGATCAGTGTCCCTGGTTACCTGGTAACCAGGGACGTTGATCTCTCTGCAAGTGGCCGGAGCCAGCCGTAAGATCACGGCTGGCTCCGCCCAGCTGTCAGAAGCAGGCTGTCGGCCGGC
>NW_017306291.1:381351-436779 GCF_000935625.1 Nanorana parkeri | reverse complement strand
TTTTTTTCTATTCTGACACGGCTCCGTGTCAGAATAAAAAAAAAAAAGAAAAAGCAGTGTTTCTCTCCTTGGCGGCCGAGAGCGGGAGACCCCGGAGCACCAGGGAGAGTTAGCTGTCTGGAGATCAGTGTCCCTGGTTACCTGGTAACCAGGGACGTTGATCTCTCTGCAAGTGGCCGGAGCCAGCCGTAAGATCACGGCTGGCTCCGCCCAGCTGTCAGAAGCAGGCTGTCGGCCGGCAGCTCGGCTGAGCCGCTCGGCCAGGTTCGGGAGCTGTACGGGCTATAGTGAATAGCCCGTACAGCAGCCCTTCGGTTCTACTGAACCGAAGGGGTCCTGGGGCCGAAGCTAGCCGAAGGATCGGCAGAAGCTACGGCTAGATCCTTCGGCTGCTTCGTGAATAGACACCTAAGTACAATGACTGGTCATGAGGTGGTTAACACAACAGTTTTTGGTTTTCTGAGTTCCACCTGTAACATAGTTTTATTACGTGTTGATCTGCCCTTAAATCCAGTATTTGTTCACTTCCTGTAATAGGGTGACAAAAATCACACATCAACATTGTCACCCTGTGGATGGGGCAGTCTTAGATAGACATGTCGTTTTAAATGGACTTTAAGTAAGATACACACATAATAAAGTGTATCTTCAGCTGACACTGTTTTCAGCAGATACAGCAACAGTTTTTTGGTTTAAGCCACACCTATAAAATCTGACAGTTGTAAACACCCCTGGCAGTGTTATGTGGTTTGTCCCAATCAATCCCTGAAAATAGAACTTTTGCTATACAGCTTGGTTCATTACAGAATGTGAAAATATAACAGACGTATTGGCAGGACCAACAGGTAATAAAATTATGTTACAGGAAGGACTCACTTAAACTAAAAAACGCTGTGCAGATGCTGGTGACAGGCTACGTCATATATGTATTTTTCCACTTTAGGTAAACCTATTGCGTTGCCTTGCATTAGCAAAGTACATAATTTCATTTCAAAAACGTAAAACCTTTTATATTTTTTAGTGAAATAAAATTGACTTGTTAGCATTAATGTTTCCCTTTAAATAATTTATTTCTACACATTTTATATTACAGCCTTGTGCCCATAAGCTGTGCTTTTTCAAGGGAGCTTCGATTTAGTCATCGCTGTACATTTACTCGTTCTGAGAATATATCTGTGTTACCATTCCCCCTTAGCTCTTATGTGAAGTCTAATTTGTACCATTTCACAATGATTAAAGTAAAAGTGGCTTCTGAAACCTTTATCACAAGTTTTAAAACAAGCTAATGAGTCATTTATAGCCAAACAAAACATGCAGGACACGCCTGAACATGTTCACATATACTAAACCGTGCATAATTATAATGTATTTTATAGAGAGGTTAAAGCTGAACTTTGGGCAGATCACTCAGCTGTAGATCCTCAAGTCATCTCTGAATTGGTGCTGACACTGTCCTTCGTTCTGGAGGGTGGCTACTTTTGTTCCCCATGGTCCATGTATGTGTTGTAAAGTAGTCACCGCTCCAAGATCACTGAAATGAAAATTTCAAAACCGAAACGAAACCAAAATGAAGAAAAATGTCAGGCTGAAACTGTAAATGTTTTTTATTCTATGACTGCCTGAGGTGCCGCGCGTGTCGGGATCCTCAGGCAGTCGCCGGCCAGCTAAATTAGGACCCCACCTGGAGCTCCTCCCACTGGACCAGCGCTGACTCGCCGCTGCTCTCCTGCACCGAAGGTAAGTGAAAAAAACATAGCGCAAACATCGGGGCATTTTGACAAGTACAAGTACTTGTCAAAATGCCCTGTTTTTTCCGCCCTCACCCTGCAGCGCCGTAAGGCGGCCGCCTGACTTGCCCTGCGGTAGCGCCAGGCCTGCTTGTACCCTCTCTCCATCCTGATACACTGCCACAGGAAGCTCAGCGAGCGATGCGGGAGGAGAGCTCCGCCTCCTGTGACAGCACTGGCTGTCTCCACCCACACCACACTCCCGATCTGTGACAGGAGGCTGAGCGGTGCAGATAGGAGAGACCCCGGCCACTCACAGCGCTCTCCTCCTGCAATGCTCGACCGCCTGTGACAGTTTCAGTTCTCCCCGCTGGGACACAGAGCAGCGCCCAGGGGGGAGGAGAGAAAGAACGGATGCACCGCTATATTGGCCAGAAAATGGCACTTTCAGCATTTTGCCAAAAGTGCAATTTTTGGCCGATATATCAATGCATCCCTAATACTTATCTTTCCCACCACCTGCACTGCCAATTTTCACTCTCTTGAAGATCTAAGTTTGCTGAAGAATCCTCTGGGAATGTCAATACCCTGGTCCCTTTCTGGGCACTGTGCTTCCTTCTGCAGGCCTCTACATTACTACAAGACACAATGGTAACGCCTGGGCCGGCGGAGGTAACTCATCACACAGAGCTTCCAGTAGGAGCCATTGAATATGCTCAGTACTTCCAGGTATGGAGGAGTATGTGACTCACCTATGTGATTGGGCCAATCCGTGCCTGTTTCCTATGACTCTGACCTACATGGAACTTTTATTTCACTCTTGGCAGTGGGGGGAGCAAAAGAAAGGAAAGTATGTGTGTCTAAGGAGGTTTGCATTAAGGTGCCCATACACTGCGCGATTCTCGTACGAGAATTGCGGGAAATCCCGCGATCGTACGAGAATCGTGCAGTGTATGGAAGGCGTGCGACCTTTTCTACTGTACGGTCGCACGTCTTCCGTTGAACCAGCAGGCTAGAAAACCCGCCGGAAATCGTACGATTCTCGGCGAGCTGGTGGCCTGCTGGTTCGACAACTGCCGACCGGGCGCTGGTTCGACAACTGCCGAACGGGCCGCTGTGCGCACGCGCACACTGCCCGTTTGCAGTCAGCGTAAGCCCGCCCCCCATTGCAGTCATCGCAAGTACGATCTGCCTGTCCAAGATGGGCAGATCGTACGTACTTTACAACTCTCGCAAGACAAAAGTTGCGAGGGTTGTAAAGTGTATGGGCACCTTTAAAGTCAACTTGTTGCTTTTTGCTGTATGGGCAAATCACAGATTGACTTTAATTATCCGAGGACAATAGAAATCACCTGTTTTCCATTCAGTGTATCACTGGCTGGCATTTGTGTGCTGTCATTGTTTTCTGCTTATTATACATGGGGGGAGAGTTAATCAAAACTGGGGCAGACAAAATCTGGAGCAGTTGCCCATGGCAGCCAATCAGCATCTCTCTTTCATTTCCAAAGCTTAACTGAACAACCTGAAGCATAACTGAACATTGTTCCCCCAGTGTTTGCTTTATGAGTGCAACAGAATTATTCTTTATAATACAGTTTACACATTTCTTAATGCTGGTTTTATACACTGGGCTTGATTTACTAAAGGAATAGAGCATGTTCACATTGTAAAATGTACGCTCCCCTGGAAAAGTTGTGTTCACTTCAATCACCCAAACAATCCTTGATGATTGGGTATTTAGAGAAAACACAGCTTAACCTTTTTTTTACTAAGTCAAGTAACCATACACATAACAATGTGAACACATTCGACTCCTTAAAGCTGGCCATACACAATGTGAATTTCGGACAGTTCTTGATGAACTGAATGAAATTCGCACAATTCAGCTGATCGAAGGAGCCGTTTGGGAAATCTTTGAATATACAGAGCTGGCAGCCAATTAGCTGCCGGCTCTGTTCAGGTATTCTGACAGCGGTGGGCGGCCACCATCAGAGTACAGTGTATACAGCGGGAGATTCCTCGATCAATGCACGTAAGAGTTATCAATATAACGCTGTTATATTTTCTTTGTTCAGCCCACAGGTTGAACAAAGAAAATATTACAGCGTATGGGCAGCTTTAGTAAACCAACCATATTATTTTTTCAAGGCAATTTCAACTAATTTTATTCAGCCTTCAGTCAGAAAAATGACAAATGCCTCAACGTAACCAACAGTTTGGATGTGGTAGGTTACCTTGATTTCTATAATGGAAAGCTGGTTGAAAATGCTTTGTGTGTTGGACAGCTTTTTAGACCTTTGTGACCAGAGCAATTTTAATCTGCAAAGGTTTATGTTTTACGGTTTACTTATTGAAAAGTATTGCAACACTTTCTCTGCCTCCTCCTTGCTGGTTAAAAATAATAATAATAATAATATACCTGAAAATTGTCTAAGGGAGTTATCAGACAGAATGTTTCATGAAACCTAAATGGTACCTAGAGAATATGCTTGTCAGTGAAAGCATACGCATAGAGGCTGATTTACTAATGGATCTGAGAATGTTCACACTATAAATTGAGTGAAAATTCCCTTCAGTTATGCAATCATGTGCCAATGAAATAAGTAAACAGGGATTTGCTTTTCACATTATTAAAATAAACCTTCACACAATTTATTGTGAATATTCTCAAATCCTTTGGTAAATCAGCCTTCTTGTGTCTGTCCCATTCCATTTGCGTTGGAGATTTGTGAGGGCTAAGGACACACCTCACATGTGACAGCAGTTGGCCAATGAGGCTCTGAGCTATGCATCTTGGTAGGTAGGGAAAAGAATCACTTGCACGTGCTGGGCAAATAGGATGGTGCAAGAAAGATATGAATTGTCAACGGGTGGGCTATTAAAGGAGAACTATGGGGTCAGGGCTTTTTCCCATAGTTCTCCTTAGGGTAACGGGAGGACACAAACTAGCGTCCTCCCGTTACCCTAAGCTCAGTATACCGCGAGCTACAGCTCGCGGTATACTGAGACGCCGCAGCCGGAGCGGATCTCGATGTCGAGGTCCGCCCAGCTGAGTGAGTGACAGCTGGCTCTGCCTATCTAGAGGCCGAGCCAGCTGTACCCGCCCCCTCCCCCGTCCATCAGCGCTGGAGGATCAGAGCGGGGAGGGGGGAATCCAGCCCCTCCCCTGTCACGGCAGAAAACTGTGACAGGATCGAGAGGTGAGCGAACGCCGGTATAGTTCGCTCACCTCCCGATCTACTGAGCCGACCTGTGACAGTCTCATTGTCACAGGTCGGCTAGAACTATGAGGTGAGTGAAAAGCACTCACCTCATAGTTCTCCTTTAACAAAGCCCTTTCATTTGTCAATGTAGAGCAAAGTGACAGATTCTTAGAGCACCCCCACCCCAAACACTGATAGCTTTGCTGTGGTCCTTGACTACTCTGCAGGAGTTCTGAGAAATGGTATTCCTCTCAAGATGCTGATCACCAGGCCCGAACACTGTCATGTGGGGTTACACACGACAGGAGACGCTACCACTCTGCTTAAAGTGTCTCATCACACCATCCTGAAGAAGTGGCCACCTCAGAGCCAGGAAACGCGTTGAAACTGTGATAGTTATGTGTGCATGTTTCATGGAATAAAAGTCTAAATTGAAGAAACATGATCATTTCATTTTTTCCACCTGGGCGGCTCTGTTGTCTCGCACCTATGCTTTTTGGGGCATTTTTGACTCATTTCTCCACTGTCATGTAGGAAGGAGAGGAGCAGATCATTAACCCTGGGTAATGATATGCAGCTTACATGGGGTTTAGTTCTGAGCTCTTTCGCAGGCATACAGAGCAGGGGGGGGGGGGCTCAGAAGGTAAGGCTGGGTGTGGGGGGGGGGCGCCTATTGGCCAAACATTTTAGTTGGCCAATAGGGAGTGACAAGGAAGAAAGGGACAAGTCCATAACCCTAAAGTAGCTGGCTAAGATTTGTATTACAGAGCACCATGAATTTCAGGGCTCTTGAGGTACTTTGCAAGGCACGTGATTAGAATCTGATTTTATCTCCTGCTTGATTGACCACAGAGTCAGTTTAAGGGATAAAAGTTGTTCAGTTGGTGTTTTCTTTTTACTTTCAGGAATTAGCAGCTGCCGGCCATTTAATAAAACATGAGTTTCTAAATGCATGTTCATTCTCCATCGAAGACAACATTTCTTTTTTTTTAAATAAAAAAATGCTTTTTTTCATGTTGAAAGCAATTTTCTGCACAGAACTGATCACTGTGATTCTATTATCAGCTCATCACTGCGGCAGGATGTCAGAACAGGTGTTGCCAAGATCTTGTACACATTGTACGTATGTAATAGAAAACAGGATAGGAACAGAAACCACACATTTGAAAAAGTCAGTCACATTTATGATTCAGACATTACTTTTGTGGTTTAATGCAATATAAGGGTTATCTATAATTTGTCTGTTTTGACTGAGTGCCGGGCTATTAGTGACTTGCAGCCTATGTAGCTGAAAAGCACCTCTGTTAGGAAGCAGACATTTTGTTTCTCTCTTTGGTTAAAGCCAAAGTTCCCCCTTTTTGCACGTTTTCTACCACTAAAATATGTGTTTGAGTTTGCTAAATATAATTATAATTCGCTTTCAATATCTGCAATTCTTTGCTTTTCTGTATGCCCCTCCTACTTTTTTCAAACAATGTTTGGTATATAGGCTATAGGTGATCTGTACACAGGAAAACCTTTTGTGTACCAGATGCTGGAATCACTTTTATCTGACCTTAGCTGTCACTCAGACGCGCTAAAGCTCCTCAGCAGTGAGCTCTTCCAACTGATGTGGCTCTGTTCCTGCCTACATAGGAATGTTTGGTGTTCCTGATGCTCTTGGAACCCCTCCTGTTTTCTTCTCAGGGGGAACCCCTTGTTCAGAAATGCAAGTGCAGCTATGTCACTCTTTGATGATATTAAAAGCATTAAACAACAAATATAAAAATGTAATAGTTTTGGGTCAAATTATATGTTTTTAGACTCTTAAATCTTTTATTTATTTACTTTTCTATTTTTATTAAACAGTTATTTTTCAAATAAAGATTAATCCCTTGGTTCACCCATGACACCGGTGTAAACTCTCTAGGGCTGTCTGAACAGATCAGGCAGGGAGGGGGAATAAATCATCGGCCTTCACTTCTATCACACTTGTCCCCCCTGCACACCGTAGAAAAATTGGCTGGTGGAAAAAATCGTTGTAACCACTGGCCAGCATGGTGAGCAGCTGGTCAGTGTGGATGTACTGGTCCACTGGATAGGCTGGAGGTAGAGAGGTGACTGAGGAAGCTACATTGTGAACCAGGAAATATATGTGACCTACATGTCTGTACAAAACTTCAGATGTGTGTAAATGAAAAATGGGCTTTGCAGAATTACAAATCCTTTGGTGGAGCTTTGGCTTCTTCTTCATATTTCACAACACCAGTGTATGTCTGTGAAGGTTCTCATTTATCCAGGTCATGTAGGTTTATCCACGCACTAGTTAGCCACATCACACTGTAGTTGTTCTGTAATGTTGAAGACGTTTCGTAGCTTCAGCAAGCTATTTCTTCACTGGAACTGAAGAAGTGGCTTGAAGAAGCTGCAAAATGTCTTCAGCATTACAGAACAAGTCTAGTTGGATATGACTAACTACTACTAGCTAATACCAATGTACTTATTGCAGTGATTCATTTGGAGACCCTGTCACCTAGGCCATTCAAGGCAAAGTGACTGGGCTTGTTTATACTCACCTTCATAGTGAAGGTGAGTATAAACAAGTATAAACCTCCCCTTTTCTATTTCTTCTGTTGTGGCATCCCCAAAACAACCTGTGCTTGTGGGTATGGGAAGCATGTGACCTCTTACTATGATGCAGACTGGCGGCCAATCACTAGGCCTGAGTACTGTTTATGACAGAGAGGGTGGTGTCACCTCTCCCTCTAAGCTCAGACACTGGGAAGTTTTGCACTGAGATGATGGGAGCACTGAAGGTATAAAGCTGGCAGGGGGGAGCTTTATACAGATCCAAATTGGCAAGGTTGCAGGGTCTTTTTAAAGAGGATATACAACCTCCTATGCCTTACAGCCAAGCAATGTGTCATCTTGTATCTATTTGGATTGCAGTTGTCATGGTTCTACCATAGTCTGTGACACGGAGCTGGAGGAGGGACAGCTGTCAGTACACACTGCGGGACGGCAGAACGTGGATGGAGAGCCGGGACACTAATCTCAGGGGGGGGCAATTGCCCCGTTGCCCCCCCCCCCTGGATCCGCCACTGGGTTCTACACATGTGATCAGCTATGACACCAGCCATTTGAGGTCTTGAAAGTTCGGTTGAAATAAACACACTGCCAACCTTGACAGTTGGCATGCCTTAAAAGTAACTGTTTTGGAAGACATTAAATTAGTGGGTAAAGTTCCCCCTTAAGACAGCCATTAAAAAGTAATTGGAAAATTAAGTAATTTAAAACTACGCTGACTTTAACTGATTATATTTCATATAAAGGGACATACAACCCTAATTTCAAAAAAGTTGGGACGCTTTGTAAAATCTACATAAAAAAGAATGCAATGATCTGCAAATCTCATAAACCCAGATTTTATTCACAATAGAAAGTAGAAAACATATCAAATGTTTGAAGGTAATTTTGAAATTGATGGCAGCAACACTTCTCAAAAAAGTTGGGACAGGGGCAACAAAAAGCTGGCAAAGTAAGTGGTACTAACAAGGAAGAGCTGTAAGAACATTTTGCAACTAATTACGTTAATTGGCAATAGGTCAGTAACATGATTGGGTATAAAAAGATCATCTAAGGCTGGGCAAACACCTTACAACCATCGCAAGACTTCTGTCTTGCGATGGTTGTAAGGTACTTAAAAAAACGTACGATCTGCCTATGTTGCATAGGCAGATCGTACTTGCGATGATCGCAAGCCACGCCCCCTGAGGGGTGGGCTTCCGATGACCGCAATGACGAACGGGCAGTGTGCGCTTGTTATCGTACGGACATGCCACAAACCCGCCGAACATCGTACGATAATCGTAAGGTGTGTGGAAATCCCGCGATCGTACGATGATCGTAAGGTGTGTGGAAGCCGTGCGACCTCTACTACTGTAAGGTCGCACGACTTTAAACTTACGGACATGTTTGAAAACCCGCCGAGCACACTGCCCGTTCGGCATTGCGGTCATCGTAAGCCCGCCCCTCAGGGGGCGTGGCTTGCGATCATCGCAAGTACGATCTGCCTATGCAACATAGGCAGATCGTACGTTTTTTTAAGTACCTTACAACCATCGCAAGACAGAAGTCTTGCGATGGTTGTAAGGTGTGTGCCCAGCCTTATAGAGAGTCAGAGTATCTCAGAAGTAAAGATGGGATGAGGCTCACCAATCTGTGAAAAGCTGCGTCTAAAAATTGTTGAACAATTTCAAAATAATGTTCCTCAACATAAAATTGCAAAGACTTTAAATATATAATTGTCTGCAGTACATAATATCATCAAAAGATTCAGAGAATCTGGAGAAATCTCTGTGCGCAAGGGACAGGTCTGAAACACAATATTGGATGCCCGTGATCTTCGGATCCTCAGATGGCACTGCATTAAAAGCAGTCATGATTCCGTGATGGACTTCACTGCGTGGGCTCAGGAATACTACCAAAAGTCTCTGTCTGTGGACACAGCTCACCGTGCCATTCAAAAAGGCAAGTTGAAGTTCTATCATGCAAAGAAGACGCCATATCTCAACGTGATCCAATTAACGCCGCTGTTTTCTCTGGGCCAAAGCTCATTTAAAATGGTCTGTCACAATGTGGAAAACTGTTCTGTGGTCAGACAAATCAAAATTTGACATTCTTTTTGGCAAACATTGGCGCCTCATTCTCTGGACTAAATAGGAGAGGGACCTTCCGGCTTGTTATCAGCGCTCAGTTCGAAAGCCTGCATCTCTGATGGTATGGGGGGTACATAAGTGCGTATGGAATGGGCAGGTCGCACATCTGGAAAGGAACCATCAATGCTGAAAGATATATCCGGGTTTTAGAGCAGCATATGCTCCCATCCAGACAACGTCTTTTTCATGGAAGGCCTTTTATATTACAGCAGGACAATGCTAAACGGCATACTGCATCTATGAGAACAGCAAAGCTTCATTGTAGAAGAGTCCGGGGGATTAAATGGCCTTCCTGCAGTCCAGACCTTTCACCTATTGAAAATATTTGGCGCATTTGAAATGAAAAATACGACAATGAAGACCCAGGACTGTTGAGTAGTTAGAATCCTATATCAGGCAAGAATGGGACAACATTCCTCCCCCAAAACCCCAGCAACTGGTCCCCTCAGTTCCCAGATATTTACAGAGTGTTGTTAAAAGAAGAGGAGATGGTAAACATGGCCGTATCCCAATTTTTTTAAAGTGTTGTTGCCATCAGTTTCAAAATTACCTTTATTTTTTTCTTAAAATGGTCCATTTTCTCAGTTTAAACATTTGATATGTTTTCTATTGAAAATAAAATATGAGTTATGAGATTTGCAAATCATTGCATTTTTTATTTTATGTAGATTTTACACAGCGTCCCAATTTTTTTGGAATTGGGGTTGTAATTGGATATAAAGAAACAAATGAAGAATTATGATGTTGCCAATGGTATCTAGTCACTGCAATGGTCAGTAATTGTAGTTTACCCATCACCAGAAAGATTTCCTGCACACAGCTCATTTCAATAACTACATCAAGCGGCAATGTGGTCAGGTGTCATTAAGCATAATAAATGTAAACACAGCTGATTTTTTTCTTTAATAAGACAAAGAACAATAAGCTAAGTGCAATGACCCAAAGCAATCAGTCATAAGTCATCTTTCACTGATAAGACTTCTATAAATAGTAATCTGGTTGGAAAATGCTGAATAGCAGAAATCAGTGGAAAAGCCCATAAGTATTGTTAGATTGTAAGCACCAGCAACCCAAAATTATCAGTATGTGTACCAGGAAATGTGGCTTTAAATTCCAGAACATTCAAACATAAAAATATACAAATGTGAGATAGTTGGTTCAACAAATTTGTTCTAAAATATAGAAGAAAGTTTATTTCATATAGGGAAAATTTGCAAAAACATATTAGACAAAGAAAACGAGTATATTAATATCCTATTTAAAAGTGTGCAATCATGTATACATCATGATCATAACATAGACCTTTTCAAATGATACAACAGGCCAATAACAGCTTGCGTATCTGCGGGTTCTATGTGTTTCACAGAAAGATCCACTTCTTCAGGATCCCACAATGAACTAGTGCTTGATATACTTTAGTGGGTAGATTTTATCAGATGGTGGCCTTAGACCTTGACATTTATCTGTAATAGACCAAAGCCATAAGTACAACAATCCACACTTATTCATGTACAACAGTCTACATGTATTCATGTAATAAAATATAGTGATCAGGGCAATCAGGGGTGCCGTACCTTTCCAAGAGCAATTTGCTAACCAATCGCTGGCCAGAATGACCGAAGCGCACTTTCACAGGCGGAGTGCATTTGGTATCACTCCACCTGTGACAGGAGGCGGCGCTATAGAGGAGGCATCGGCTTATGCGGCTCAGCTCCCTCCAGTGCCGCCTCGCTTCCTCTAGCGCCGGCTTCGTTGGCACCGCTGATTCGCTCCCGCTCCCTTATGCAACCACCGGCCCTGGGAATTTATAGAAGAAAGTTTATTTCATATAGGGAAAATTTGCAAAAACATATTAGACAAAGAAAACGAGTATATTAATATCCTATTTAAAAGTGTGCAATCATGTATACATCATGATCATAACATAGACCTTTTCAAATGATACAACAGGCCAATAACAGCTTGCGTATCTGCGGGTTCTATGTGTTTCACAGAAAGATCCACTTCTTCAGGATCCCACAATGAACTAGTGCTTGATATACTTTAGTGGGTAGATTTTATCAGATGGTGGCCTTAGACCTTGACATTTATCTGTAATAGACCAAAGCCATAAGTACAACAATCCACACTTATTCATGTACAACAGTCTACATGTATTCATGTAATAAAATATAGTGATCAGGGCAATCAGGGGTGCCGTACCTTTCCAAGAGCAATTTGCTAACCAATCGCTGGCCAGAATGACCGAAGCGCACTTTCACAGGCGGAGTGCATTTGGTATCACTCCACCTGTGACAGGAGGCGGCGCTATAGAGGAGGCATCGGCTTATGCGGCTCAGCTCCCTCCAGTGCCGCCTCGCTTCCTCTAGCGCCGGCTTCGTTGGCACCGCTGATTCGCTCCCGCTCCCTTATGCAACCACCGGCCCTGGGAATGGTCACAACTAGGTCTTATTTTCGGGGTAGGTCTTATATATGAGCAATTCCCGAAAATAGTACTAAGTCTTATTTTCGGGGTAGGTCTTATTTTTGGGGTATATAGTATAATCATGGTAAAGCAATATTATTATTATTACATAGTATTTATATAGCGCCAACAGTTTGCGCAGTGCTTTACAATATAAGGAAGACATGACAATACAATTCAAACAGGATGTTAAGGAGGGCCCTGCCCCTGAGGGCTTACAATCTGAAAGAGGAGGGGGAAATGATACATGAGGAGGTAGCTGTGTGGGGATGAATTGTTTGAGAATGTGATAGTAACAGTAATTGTTTGAGAATGTGATGGTTACAATACAGTAACATATCTCATACATTGTCATTGTAAGTACTTACAGCATATATAAACTATAAATCAAAAAACTGTCCCCTGTCCAATTGCATGAAACACCCATAACATATATATGATTGTTCCACAAGTCCTACACACAAAGCCTGTGCCACAGGGATCTAAGAAAAGAGTGAAGAATTCAGAACCACAAGGTTAGAACTCAAAGTGCTCACAATCCAAAAGGTGAAAAGAAATTCCCCGGAGAAAGAATCTGACTGGTTGCCACGTTTTACTACCTTTTTGAGTTCTTTTACTTATTAGCTCAATGTAACAATAAGTTCTTCTACCTATTAGCTCAATGTTATTTTGAGTTCTTCTACCTATTTGTGGCATATCAATGTTGGTTCATTCTAATGCCATGCATATTGCATGCTTTGATAAATTAGTTTATCTGGTGGGCCTTCTATCTTTGATAACTCAGATGATGTCCTGCCAGCCCACATTTTCTATAGGCAAAGTCTCCTTTACCTCCATACTTCCCCCCTTTGCTTCTGTGACTTGTCTGTCTTGTTTATATACCCCAAACGTCAATGACTGTCTTATATAATATTGGAATTATCATAGGGAACATTTGATTTGATATGGCTATGGTCAATATATGAAAAATTTTACAAAATGAAGTGCAAAAATATATCTACATCCTGCTGCAGCATCAGCTTCAGGTCATAATGCATTTTGCTCACATACTGTATCTAGAGTTTATGGACATATTTGTCATGGAGGATGATGTGAGTCATTTATTATCATGCACTAGTTAAGATGAATTTCTTCTTCTTTGCTGCTTCCCTTTTGGAATAATTAGATAATTAGACCTCATTTTCACTGTGACCCTGGAACAACTAAAAATATATATATATTGTGAACACACAATAATTGAGCTCAACCTGAAACAAGCCCATTTTTAGGATGCTTAATATTATTATACATATTTTATTAAAATGAGCTGCGATAAAGACCACAAATTATTCAAAGAATTATGACAATTAAATTATCCTGTCTTTGCTAAGTAACAATGAGGCAGTTTTAGAAATAGCTCTTGTGCTGTCTATAGCTATCTGATATAATTTAACCCTAACCCTCTTTGTGCTCTCTACTAAAGAATGGCATCTGACATCTGATTGGCAGCGAGAAAATGTTTTTCTCCTCGTTTATTAATTCAGCTTTCTACAGATTTCTTCCCTAAATAATGAAAAGCTTCTTGTTTTTGTTCTTTGTTACAACAGTGAAATCTGGGAGAAACTTGTTATATAAGATGACATTTTATGTGTGCTTACTTTGTAGATGTATAAAACAACAAAATAAATAATAATAAAAAAATAAAAATAGTGCTTTCTTATATGTTATCAATATGTTTAGATCACAAAAAGGTAAGGCTGTTTTTATTTAATGCTTGAAGTGATCTGTTATAATGTGAGATGCTAAAAATATAGACATACTTTTTGCTTTGCTTGTTGTAAGTCTCAAACATGTGAAACATTGTTGTCTTCGTTTATTCAACATTTTTTTTATTTGTATGCACTATTTTTTATATATATATATATAGTGCAATATAAATGGGTACGCCATATTAGTCCAGTAGATAAGATGTCAAAAAATACACACACATTTCTTTGTACTTTTAACAGTTTAGCTTAAAAATTATGTAAATAGAACATTTACATTTTAAATATATATTTCAGCAAAAAAAATTAAAACAAGCAGAAAGAATTTTCAAATAAAATGTTAGTATGCTTAAAATATCTTGGAACATATGTAAAATATTATTCTTGTATTTCAGCGTAGTTAGAATGCGACAAGGAATCCTCCCTCTATTTTTTCATACGGTGATGGCTTTGTGTTACCTAGCTATCCATGCATAAAATGGCTGCCCACTGGTGGGTCTGGGCTTAAACAGCTGACATCTGCTTAGTTAGTTCCTCCCAGTAGAATAACAAGCTTTTGCAGCCTAATCTACCCCAAATGTGTGTATGTAAAAGAGGTCCCATCTATTGACCGGTGTCCCTTTCAGCCAAGGATTGGTCCACATGACTTCAGAAGCTAAGGAGGCTGATTTGAAATGCAGATCTCCAGACAGCCCAGTCCGGCCTGCCCTCTCTCCTTTGGTGTGTGTGTCATAGTGAAAAATGGCTCGTACAAGGGTCAGTCACCCGTACTTACTTAATTACCTCTCGTTGGACCTGCAGAATTGTCACAAGCTGTGGTGGATTCAGGAGCTGTTCCCCTGCTAGTGCTGTGTATCCAGGAGCCAGAAATCGCTCTGAAAAGGATTGCTGCTTCAGCCCTGAGTGATCTATCAAAGCATTCTCCGGAGCTGGCTCAGACCGTGGTGGATGCGGGAGCTATTGCCCACTTAGCCCAGATGATTCTCAATCCGGATGCCAAACTCAAGGTACATCTTTCAATTACTGTTTGATCCATCCCTGTTTCTGCTATGTGTTCCTGAAAATGCAGCAGTTAAATATTTATTGCATGTACAATTATTTTCTAGCTATTTTTTTCTTATAAAGGTCTTGCCAGTCTATTTAAAACTAAGCACATCTGTTACATGTGAGGCAAGAGCACGGAGATGTAGAACCCTGTTATCCAACCAGTAGGGGTTACTTCTGCTAGTTGAATGGGTACTTATGACCATTTCAGGGCACTTCTAAACAGTTTAGGGGTCTTTTTGGTACATTGAGGGGGGTTTAGCTTGCTAGTTATTTCATACAACAGCTTACACTTTATCAAATCATTTTATAAATTGTTTTGTATTCTTTTAAAAATAACAATTATTTGGAAAAAATGTAAACACAATTAGGGATACTGGTAATTATTGTTCACGTTAGGGATTGTATTAGAAAAGGTGATTTATACCTTCCTAGTATACGTAATATAATAACATAAAGAAACATTACATTAGAACAGAAACAATTCAGAAATCATTTTTTATTTTTAAAGCCATGCCGGTTTTTCCTGAATTGTTAGCAGCAGAAAGCTTGCACTTTGGGGCCTTGTATTTAGAGGGTAATTATACTTTTATATACTTTCTTATCTAAATTGATATATTGATCCGGGGCAGCAATTAATCAACTTTGTCAATGATATTTATTACCTATATTGTTTATTACAGCTATACTAAGCCAGTTAGGAATCTTTACACTTTGCTTGTTGGAGGGTGAAAACTGTAGTCCCAATGTAATCTTAGGTCTATGTGAACATTACCTAGTAAAATGTTGACTGTCGGGTACTAACTAACTAACTAATTTCATTCTCATGCTTGAGAATGAAATGTTGACTGGCATAGTAAACAATACCTTGCATAAGTTAAATGCATACTCATACTATACTTCATCTGATCAGTGAACTGCTATAACCACATGCTGTTTTCTTGCTGACAGATCCCTCTGCAAATGTCTGTATTTTTATGTGTTGGAGTATTTTATTCTTTTAATATTATTATTTGGAAGAATGCAGAAGAAAAAAACTTCTATTTCTAAGAACATACGTATATTTATAGACAGATGAAGTTGTAGTTGAGGGTTGCGCTTTCAGATCTAATGCTGGTGACAGATGGGTAGACATATTCAGCTGCTTCAACGCACGCTTGATAGATATGTGGCTGGGGTGTAAATAGTGTTCAGCCCTATATAGAAAGAGTGATGTATTCCTGCTGACTCATAAATCTTAAAGTATGATTTCTATTATTTATGTTAATTCTCTATGAAGAGAAAGCATTGTTTCAGGCCTCCTTAGCTTTATGATTGATTTGCTTCAGGATCTTAAAAAACAGAAATCGTCTGTTATTCAGGATGAGTTTTAGGGCTCTTTCACACCAGCCCACACACTAAAATATGACCAATTCGGAGATGATTGGAGGATCTACAGCCGAGTGATACACAAATAAGATTCATTTTTGTTAATAGTTAGGGTACTTGAATGCATTTTTAAGATTTAACTCCTGAGTTTAGTGTCACTTTAATGAATAAGGTAAAGCTATGTTCAATACAATCTTCCAATCGAGCAAATAAAATTCCTTTGTTTTTATTTTTTAATTCTCCTTGCACATGATTGGACACAAGGGTAGCTCATTTACTAACCTCAGTGAACACTCTCTATTCATATAGTAAATTTACCCCAGCGTGTTCACTTTTCCTGCATACTAGAGTAAAACCAACATTTTCTTATAATTTAGTTAAACGTAGAATTACTGCGTACAGCAGATTCATCTCCTCAGCCTGGTCAGTAGCTGGTGAGCTGTGGTGTTACTGAATGAGCTGTGCCACTAGCTCAACACTGACTGCACAAAAAAAGGTGCTTCCATGATTAATTGTAGAACAGCCAGTTCCCAGATCTTTCTTTATATTGAACAACAGCTCTATTCATATAGTGCCAGCTGGGCCAGTACATTTAGTGGAATTCTAAAGTGCCCATACACATTAGATGAAAACTGGTCATTTGATTGGCACCTTATATGTGGTGTGTCAATGATTGGAATGCTCCCTAAAGGGAGAGTGTCACTCCTTTTAATCATTCAGCAGTAGGTGTAGACTGATCTGTTCTGCTTTATTTCAGTACAGTACAGTACAGTTTTTGAACCTGTAGATAGCACATTTGGTTAAGTGGTAAGAAGTAATTATTAAGCATTTATATATTGTGGGGTTGATTTATTAAAGAAGTAAAGTAAAGAAGTGAAGTAAAAACCGGCATGGCTTTTACTTTCAAAGTGTGTTTTTCTATTTGCAAAGGACATTTTCATTTATCTTTGTACATTAGGTGGAACAAAGTAAAAATTAACTTTGCAAAGAATACCCAACTATTGCTCACACATGATAGGGTGTTTGTTTATTTATATGTATGTATGTATGTATGTATATTTATTTATTTATTTATTTTTCTTGGTACTGAACATAAGTAAGAAAATATGTGAAAACACTATATTCAACGCCGTTGAATTTAACTTTTTGGCAGTTTTGTGTAGCAGTTGTATATGCCATTAATTTTAATAGAGATCCATATTTAAATATCAGATGTCTGTTACATTCAAGGTGCTGGCTTCTGTGGAAAAAAGTTTGTTAAATTAACAAATCGTTTGTAGGTCACATATATTGATGCTGTATCTATTGGTATGTGTTGCTGTATAAGTCAAACAGAAAAAAGCCTTGTGTGGTTCTGACATATGTCTGTACATAGAGCTGTTGGACTTGTCTGAGCATCCTGTAGTCCTCCGTGGAAACCATGCGAAAACAGGTCATCTTTCTCAATGTAATAATGCCCAGTAGAAAATGTTTCTTCATTGATGCCATCCGCTGTGTTTTCCACTTTGCCTGAAGTGCCCACAGAACTGCATTTCTCATTTCTCATGAACTGTTTGCCTTGGACAGATGCCCCTGGCTGCCGTGCAGCAATTCCTACCAAGTCACTAAAGGAATGAAAGGGAACCTTTTATGAGAGAAGCATGGAGGCTGCCATTGCTTATCTGACATCTGAAAATGCTCGTCACCTGGCAGTCATATTTACCCTTTTGTTTAACACTTTGAGACTATGGCCTGGAATGAATATGCAGATATGAGTGTCTGATTTTCCCCTGACTTTCTTGATATACCAACATGGACAAATTTGTTGGTACCCTTTCACGGAAAAAGTCATAGCAAAAAGTGCAGCTTGCTGTAAAGCTGGTAACAAATTGATGAGTGCGTTTGCCATTTGTTTTGCTTTTACGAAAAAAGAACGCACAATTCTTTCTGAAATAACTTGACACTGACAAAAGTAATTGGCATCTATAGTTCCATATTTGAATATTTAATACAAATAAGACTTTGCTTTTCATTTTTTATTCAACAGAGTATTTTAATAAATAAAGCAAATGAAAAAGGCATGAATAAAAATGATAGAACCTTTAACCTAAATTTTTCTGCATAACCTATAGGGCCTGTTCACACTAGATGCGGTGACTGGCGTTTTTCAGCAACCAAACAACGCGAGACACTGCTAGGGCATGTAGAAAATAGTTTTCTGTGTGCCCTTTTATGCTACAATGCAGTTGTGATCTGCGGTACGCAGTGAAAAAATGCAGATATGATCCGGCAGTTTGTGGTACACCACACAGTACTGGACCTGCCATGACACACAAGCCTGCCCACTACAACCCTCCATTTATGTGGATGTGTTACTGTGAATGGGCCATCTCTGGAAACAAACACTTTCTCTAGCTCTCAGTGAACCTTCTGCACCTGCTAACAGGTAGTTTGGCCCACTCTTCGTGAGTAAACTTCTCCAGCTTTTTCAGGTTTGAAGGGTGCCTTCTTTAGCTCTTTCCATAGGTGCTCGTTAGGATGCCGATCAGGCCTCAAAGAAGGCCACTTAAGAATAGTCCAATGTTTTGTTCGTTGCCATTTTTGGATGCCTTTTGCTGTGTGTTCAAATAATTTTCCTGTTGGAGGACCCATTATTTGCAACAGACAGAGCTTTCTGACACTTGGCAGTAGGTTTCTCTTCAGAATTCCTTGATAGTTGTGAGATTTCATTAATCCCTGCACACATCCAGGGCCACCCATGCCAGATGTAGCAAAACAACCCCAAAACATAACCGAGCCTCTTCCATGTTTCACAGTAGGTGCGGTGTTCTTCTCTTTGAAAGTCTCAATCCAAATCAAGAGCTGATGTAACTTGCTAAAAAGCTGCAGTTTTGTCTCATCTGTCCAAACAACATTCTCCCAGAAGCATTGTTGCTTTTCAATATGCATGTAAGCAAATTCCAGTCCTCCTACATCTTCATCCTTTTTTACCCACTGTCGCTCAAAAAGCAATTGATGATGCGATCAGACACTGATGTACCTTGACCTTGGAGTCCAGCCTGTATCTCTTTGGAAGCATTCGTCAGGTCTTTGTCTAGCATTCGCACTATTCTTCTGTTCAGTCTGGGTTCGATTTTTCTCTTGTGGCCATGCACAGGGAGGTTGATTACAACTCCATGGATCTTAAACATGTTAGTAATATTTACAACTGTAGTTACAGTCCAGCAATCTGCTTGGAGACGGTCTTATAGCCTTTACCTTTTAATGTGCTGGTCTATAATTTTCTTTTTGATCTCCTCAGACAACTCTTTCCTCCGCTTTGGTATATATTCAGTGTGGTGCACACGATGATACAAACAGCAGAATGACAGCATGTGTGATATTAATTACAGAGAACAGTTAGTTTGAAATATCACCATGACCCAATTATTTATAATCTTTTCTAGGGGTAGCAACAAATCTATCTAGGACAAATCGTAATTAGAAATGTCTCTAACAGACATCCCTCTATTGCATAGCCCAGGACAGTGACCACACCTTAGTCTGTAGCTCTCTTCCACCTGTTCTATCTGCCCCATAATGAAATAATGGGGGTTATTCACTAAGCTGCCAAAGGCAGTAAAGTGAATATCCAAGTCGAAGTGAAGAGAGACAAACCCTGTTTGGCTATATACTTCAGCCATGCACAGCTGTTTTCAGCCATACATCGTCTGGCTTCGCCTCACTGCGGTACAGCCGAACAGCCTCAGTGCGTTCGGCTGAACCGAAGTGAAGGACACATTCGCCTGAGCCTTTACAACATTTGGATCGGCTGAGGTGAAGGTTTGGCAGTTCAGTCTCTGCTGTTTGCCCCTATTCTCAGGGCTGAACAGCAGAAAGTGAATGGCCGAATGCTGCCGTGCAGCATTTGGCTCGGTCATTCTGTTCCCTACCTCAGAATAAACAAATTGACATGTTTTTGACTAATTTTTGACTAATCCTTTATTTAGCTAAAAAAAAATCCAACGTCATAATGATGACCAATGGGCGCTGACTCATAGAAATAAAAAAAAATCTCGACTCACGGCGCTAAATGAGGAAGTACAATATCACAGCACCGAAGTCTATCTGACCTTTCTATTTGAATCACTGCAGATGATGAGTGATTTAAGAGGCTTGGCTATATACAAATGAATTGCCTGGGGTGTCTATTGCCCCCCATATCCATTGTAAATTTACCCCTGGTCCAGGACACAAGGACGTACTCTTTTTAGAGATGGCTTAGTTGATGTTTTTTTAAGCAAGTGATTCCAGTAGTACTTCTTTTACACTTGATTCTCCATGTTCCTCTAGCAGAAGTCCATGAAATATTCTGAGACCCAAGAACAGCTTTAAACCCTGTGATTTACAAATGCTTAAAAACATTTCTAATATCCAGGTATGATTTTTTTGCTGGGACTCTGGGGAAGATGATATCGCCTATACTACAAGAATCTGCATCAGTTGTTTTTTTTATAGTTTAAGTGTTTTATTTATTCATAATGTATGTTTAAAGAAGATACGCAATCCCAAAAGTCCCATATAGGCTCATTTTCTTTGTGTTAAGAGGATAATTCCACTTACTTTGTAAAAATTTGCCACTTATGATTGCACCTCTGGGATGGGAAATAAAGAAAAAAGTAAGAACCAATAGGATGTATATAGCAAAATGCAAAATAGAAACTTTGAGTGCCATGTATGTGCCGTCTTAGGTAAAATAAACAATTGGCACAATGTATTCACGTAATAAAGTAAAAAATCTTTTACTGATCGTAATCTAATGAACTGAAATCCGATTGGTTCCTGGTGGTTGCTGCACTTTTTACATCACCATTGCTTTTTGAACAATTGTGCTGTGCATGCCAAAAACTAACTGGACTATCATTTTCTCTGCCCACGCAACAGCGACAGGTGCTGTCCGCTCTCAGTCAAATAGCGAAGCATTCAGTAGATCTGGCAGAAATGGTCGTTGAGGCTGAGATCTTCCCCGTCGTCCTGACATGCCTGAAGGACCCCGACGAATACGTCAAAAAAAATTCAGCCACTCTAATCCGAGAAATTGCCCGACACACACCCGAGGTAATGTGTTCCAAATAGCAACACGCAGCGTTAATATACAACTCAGCAATGGATTAATCACAGCACTCAGCGCTAGATTGGTGGGTTGAGGGAGTAAACTGCAAATTAAAATGATACTTTAATCCTTTTGTACATGAGTCATCATCAGATGATTTAGTGTGTGGGATATTTAAATCCTTTCTTTTGTTGCTAGTCACAGTAATGTGGCTCAGCAGGACTCCTATGGGCTGCAGCGAAGTGACCTGTTGCCCTCAAAGGTTTGCTGCTAAGCTGACGTCTCTTGTTGACAGAGCAGTCCTAATGAACACTAAGAAATATGGGGATCTTAATAAGACTGGTTGCTGCTGATGTGAAATCAATAAATAAGCATTAATGCAAGCATCCTCAAGTTATTTGTTTTCTCTCGTGGCTGTATCACAGCCAGTTGCTACCATTAATTATCTGGGCTCTGCATTGTCTCCCTTTAGGATTGTCTCTCCGCTGCTCTTCCCCCCCAATTAATACAAAGGCACAGGGCGAGGTGCAGATCTGAGAGATGTCACAACAATTTAGCCCACCGTTTTATAAATCCCTTCTCCCCATTCTTCAGTTCCCTTTTCACGCCATTTGACAGAGATTCCGCACAAATTGGCATTAAACTGCGTGTCATATGTTGTCATAATGAATTAATGCGGTGCCAAAGCGACTAAAATCCAGTTGTGGCACCTTGTGGACGCATACAAATCTGCCCTTTGCATGACTGTTTCTTTGCCATTAAAAGCACAGAAAAATTATTTTATAGCAATCTTTTAAGCTATTTTATACTTTTAAATGTCTTGTCAAAGAGCAGACACCCACAACGTGCATGCTGTCGTCTTTGTTAATTAGAACACCCTTCTATGTGCCCTCATCTGAAACTGGTTTCACTTTGTTACTGTAAGTGTCTACAGACATCATAGAATGTTTATGGCCATTTACGGTTGGTGCTACCCAACCCAGGTTACCTCTTCTACCTAAGTGTTCTTAGGGGATTGTTGATTGGCTAGGTGTAATTCTTCCTGGCCAACTGCCATGGTGTCCCCTAAAAAAGCCCTCTCCCCTTCTCCATAGGCACAGACATGACCATTAATAAATGTGTGAGGCCTGTCCTGCCCTTGTCCTTGTCCTGTAAGAGTCTATTTATAGGCACCTCATAGGATGTTGCACAATAAGTTGCACTATAAGGCCAAAAGTTTGTGGACATCTGTTATGCCTATATGAACTTGTTGGACATCTATGAGCAAAATTTTAGAGTGTGCCTGTGAGAATTTGTGCCTATTCAGCCAAAGAGCATTTGTGAGATCAGGAACTGATGTTGGACGAGAAGACCTGGCTTGTAATTGCTTTCCAATTCACCCCAGAGTTGCTTAGTAGGGTTGAGGCCAAGGCTCTATGCAGGTTACTCAGGGTCCTCATGTCAAAAATGTTTTTATGGAGCAGGCTTTGTGTACATTCATGCTGGACCAGGAAATGGTTGTCCCCAAACTGTTGCCACAAGAAGCACAAAATACGGTGTAGGCAAATTCCAGCCCTCCAGCTATGGTGAAACTACAAATACTTTTATGCTGTAGGCCATATAGTACATGTTTAACACTGTATGTGCAAGTCTATGTATATTGATCACTTTTTTCTATATTATTCATTGTATTATTATCTCAGTTAAACACGTCATTTAGATACCTATATGCTGCCTTGACATTTTCTGTTTCAGTCAGCGATTCACTGAAGATTCAGTAAAGTTAGTCCACTTAAAATTGATATTTCATTAATAGCTGGATGCTGGTGGGCTGCAATACCTGGCGGCTTTCTATATCTTTCATGATCTCTCACAGTTAAATCCCAGTGCCTATATCTCCATCTCAGCCCATAGCTTGTTGAAATGTGCATTTACTTTTTAGGGATGTTCCGATACCAGTTCATATACCAGTGCCGATACTTGGCATTTTCATGAGAATTACTAGGGTGGCAGTGGTTGCAGATGGGACTTAGCTCTGGTGCTCCACCACTGTCCTGAAATCATTAGTCGATATTGTTTTAGAAAAATTGTCTCATGACAATAAACAAAAATGTATCAGTACTCGTACTTGAAAAATGGTATCGGTGCATCCCTTATATATGTTTATAAAAACAACATCATACATTAAACAGATATGTACAAATCCAGGAGCTCCGTGTGCTCCTTACAAATGACAGCGGCCTCCTAACTTCTGCATTTTTCTCTAGTCTAGTCTTGGAGCTGGAAAAGTATCTGTACTTGTACTTGTCCCGAGTACGGTACTTGGTATCTGAACATTCCTACTTATATTGTTGAATACAGAGGGAGTAGAGATTCTTCTGCTACAGAAGTGAGGCTCAACAGGGGGAGAGGACAAGGCTAGAAATACAGCAACACAATCTGGTTGCTGAAGTCCCCAAAAGATAAAGGAAGTTATAGGAAATTCAACCCGCCAGTACCCGCACATAACCAACATATCAGTTGCAGGTGGACAGACCGTTTCTATGCTTTACCTGTCATTTGCCTGAAGGAATTCCATATCATACCTTAGTGTACTTCTAGATAACTACTTGCAAACACAAAAAGCTGATTTGCTTTGTCTTTTGTTTGATTCCAGCTGTCGCAGCTCATAGTAAATGCAGGAGGAGTGGCTGCCGTCATAGACTACATTGGGAACTGCAGGGGTAATGTGAGACTTCCCGGGATCATGATGCTGGGTTATGTAGCCGCTCATTCTGAGAACCTTGCAATGGCTGTCATCATCTCAAAGGTCAGTAACTGAATAACAATGTTTGGCCGGTAGAGACATCCTCTAATAATCACTGACCTGTCATGCCATCTAACATTCTTCACTTACTAATGTTATGCCATGTGAAGCGATATATACAGTATCAGCAGGAGGGAGCAACAGGACAGAGGTTCTAGCCTTCCCCTACTCTACTGAAAAAAAACAAAACAACTTTTTATTTCTGTGTGTGTTGCCTTTGGAGAGTTTCCATCACTTCCTGTCTGGTAAAATCTTGTTAGCAACACAGGAAGTGAGATTCATTCTTTAGTGGTGCCCTGGATGGCAATAAAAGAAACAGACACAGGTTCGAATCCTTCT
This sequence comes from Nanorana parkeri, assembly GCF_000935625.1. Classification (NCBI taxonomy): domain Eukaryota; kingdom Metazoa; phylum Chordata; class Amphibia; order Anura; family Dicroglossidae; genus Nanorana; species Nanorana parkeri. The sequence goes on along the minus strand of NW_017306291.1, from coordinate 412,336 downwards.
AATTCTATGCAAAATAAAACAAAAATTCATTTTTCGTTGACTCCTGCCTGATGTTGTGTCCATCTTAATGGCTCACTATTCTTCTACAATGATAAACCCAACTCCAGCCAACAAATTGTATTTGTTTTTGGATTAGTTACTCTGCTTGGCCCTAAAAAAATGTAAAGTCAGTAACTAAATCCCATGAGCATTAATGTGTTTAATGTAATTTCAAAAGTAATTTGGAAATTTTAGAATTCTGCAGCTTTCATTAACTAATACATGGTTATGCTCTCCATTAATGTTCTTATTCAGGATCCTACTTTTACAGAGTGACAACCCTCTGCTCCTATCTCTCAATTATGCTCCTACATTGTCACCCTGTGATATAGGCTTCTGATGATCATTATATAATTGATCATTATACAGAGAAGGGGATTTATCAAAAATGGGGCAGACAAAATCTGGAGCAGCTGTTACCAGCAACCAATCAGCATCAACCTTTCATTTTTAAACCTTAACTGAACAAACGGAAGAGAGAAGCTGAATGGTTGCCATAGGCAACTGCTCCAGTTTTGATAAATTACGCTGCTTTGTTTCCACGTCCCGTCATAATAGTTCATTTTAAGTTCGGAAATTTTGTCAGCTGCCTAAATATTCAAACAGAGTTCACTTTCTTTTCCTGCATGAATATAACCTATTCATACGTGACATTTATCTTTCTAAGCTGTGCAAAGATCTAGTGCAGGGAGACAGCTGCGGCCTGTGATATGCAGTTCTTTGTAAATAGCTCCCACTGCTGGGCTACAGGTGCTAAAAATAGGTTAAATATCCAACCGCCATAAAGTTTTATATCATCGGCAGTCGTCTATATCATTCTGTATTAATCTGCAGCTGGCTGAAGAGGAGAGAACTGTTACTAGATAATTGTTGGAAAACATGCAGATGTCTACACAGTGGAACAGAGAGCCTGTGTGTATATAAAGTAGAGCAAAGGCTCTGCCCATAATATACCTGAGTCAGTTACTAAGAATCCTCAAGACTTCATACCCAGCTTGTAGATCGGACCATCATGCACTTGGATAAAGTGTGCTGTTTTTTGGACTAGAAATCCATAATGTTTAATGCTGACGTTTCACTTGTTTATATTTTACCTTCACTGGATCCTCCTCCCCATCATCCACAGGCTAATGAAATGAATAGCTAAGAGGGTTATTCACAAAGCTGCCGAAGGAAGCCGAGTGAATAACCCACCTGAAGTGAAGTGAGCCGAATGCTGTTTGGCTCTTCACTTCAGGCTTGTACGGCTGATTTCAGCCTTACATCGGCTGAAACCAGCCGTACATCGGCTTGCTTCGGTTGGCTTCGGTTCAGCCTAAGTGAAGAAGGAGTTCGACTCAGCCGATCCAACATCTGGATCGGCTGAGCTGAACTTCCGGCAGTCTACTTGCTGCTTTTCGGCCTATTCTCATGGGGGCCGAACAGCAGTGAGTGAATAGCCGAATGCCGCTGAGCGGCATTCAGCTAGGCTATTCTGCTCGGTACCTCGGTGGTACCGAGCAGAATAAAAAATCAGTGAAAAAAGTTTAAAAAAATGTTAAAAAATTTAAATAAATTATAAATGTAAAAAATAAATAAAGATTTCTTTAAAAAAAGGAAAAAAAACTAAAGAAAAAACCCAATCAATTGGGCGGAGCTAGCAGTGACAGCTAGCTCCGCCCAACTGTTTCCTATTGGCCGGGACGTGCAAGAGTCTTTTAGCAGGTCCCAGCCAATGAATAACAACTGTCATTGTTTAATGACAGTTCAGCGTCCCCAGGTAGCCTGGGGGCGCTGATCTGTCATTACAACTGGGCAGCCGGCTTTCGGCCGGCCGATGGCTGGCTGTGCGCACTGCTTCGGGTGTCACTTCGGCTCAGTCGAGCCAAAGCATATGCCTTTGGCTGGGCTGAGCCGCTCGGCCAGCTTCGGGAGCTGTACGGGCTATAGTGAATAGCCGATACAGCAGCCCTTTGATTCAACTGTACTGAAGGGCTCCAGCGCCCGAAGCTAGCCAAAGGATCAGCTGGAGCTACTGCTGATCCTTCGGCTAGCTTTCTGAATAGACCTCTAAAACTTTTCAAGTTTCATTGCATACCCTTCTTTAGACCCAGTGACATCAGCACTTGGTCTGTGTGCTTCCCTAAGTAATGTAGGCAAAGCATGGCTGATGGGAGGGGCACGTGGTGTCCTGGATACAGTAGGTGCGTCTAAAACTTCTATCAGGTTTTTATTTGCTGTGGTGAACACTGTCACTGAGAATGAAAGTGAGGGGAAATGTCAAAATCTTGAGTTGTCACCATACAGTAATCGAGGGGAAATCTTCCAATGGGGACACTTGTTCCTGTGACAACTTCCCTTGTTTTGGAGAAATTTCCTCCTCCTATTTTGTTTACAGGACAGGAAGCGAATGAAAATCTTCCCCAATGGGACACAGACAGTGAAAAAACAATCTAATGGAGTTTTAACCCTTTTGTACAGAATCTAAAAGTAGAAAACGTTTGGCTTTAGATCTACTTTGGGATATTGGCATCATAGATGCTGCGTGCCTCAGGACCTGAAAATATAAAGCCTGTGCCCATCACCACCATTGTATATGACACATGAAGCAGGACCTTGCAGCACATTGCACATGTCACCTCTGCTCCATGCTACTTGATACTATTATGCCCAGCAGAATATTAAGCGGCCCATTCACTGTCATATTTTCTTCCTTCAACTTGCAGGCTGAACAAGGAAAATATAATAGTTGGTGAGCGTTGATGGAGGAATCTACCACTGTCTTCATTGTACTCTGACAGCAGCCACCAGCTGAACGGCTGGAAAAAATGTAACAGATTCCTCCATCCATGCTGAATCTCTCGCTTTTTCATTCTGACAGTCGGTCCCTTCAGCTGTCAAAATATCTGAACAGTGCCTGCAGAGGATTGGATGCAAACACTGTTCAGTCAACAATTTTTCTCCTGGCCCCTTCAAATTTTCGAAGGATGAGGGGCAGGAGGCGGCCGACAGTTCATCACATACAGTATATACTGTATGGTTTTAGCTTTATGTGTTTGACCTGTAATGGTAAAATGCAGTAACTGGAAATAACTTTGTGCACCCCCAAAGCCTACAGTATGACAACCATTGTGTGTGTTATAAATAAATATATTTACACATACACTTTAAGCGCCCAGTGGCGTAGTGGGTAGCGCTTTTGCCTTGCAGCACTGAGGATCCCTTGTCCGAATCCCGTAGTTCCATCAAAGTTTGTGACTGCGTTAGAATGTGTGACCGATGACGTGGTCACACATTTTAACGTAATCACGCCCGTTTTTTTGGCGGTGGAATGTGTGACCGGTCTTGTGGTCACACATTTTAACGTGATCCCGCCCAGTTTTACATAGTTACATAGTTAGTCAGGTTGAAAAAAGACACAAGTCCATCGAGTCCAACCTATAGAGATATGGAGAAAAAAAAAAGAAGAAGAAAAGCCTAAACAGAACACTATGCCCACAATTACCCAATGTTGATCCAGAGGAAGGCAAAAAAACCCCTATAAAGCATGGCTCAATTTGCTCCAACAGGGTAAAAAATTCCTTCCTGATCCCACAAGGCAATCTGATATTCCCTGGATCAACAATCTCTGATGCTTAATATACCTATAAGAACTCAATATCCGGTAATATTCGGTGCATTTAGGAATACATCCAGATGTTTTTTTAAACAATTAACCGAGTTAGCTAGAACTAGCTCCTGGGGGAGTCTATTCCACATTTTTACATCTCTAACTGTGAAGAATCCTTTCCGTATGCAAAGGTAAACCTCTTTTCCTCCAGACGCAAAGAGTGCCCCCTTGTCCTTTGCAGTGACCTTAACGTGAATAATTTGGCACCAAGCTCTTTATATGGACCATTTATGTATTTATACATGGTGATCATGTCCCCCCTTAGTCACCTCTTCTCCAGAGAGAACAAATTCTGGTCAGCTAATCTGTCCTCATAGCTGAGCTCCTCCATGCCTCTTATGAGTTTGGTCGCCCTTCGCTGCACTTTCTCCAGTTTCACAACATCCTTTTTGTAAACTGGTGCCCAAAATATCTATATCTTTATTTTTTTAAGTTAAAATGGGATGTCAGTGTGTTCCAGGGCGTTTGCATGCATTTTTGATGCGTTTGCATGCGTTCCAGAGCACGTAAAATAGGGCTTGCTGCAGTTTTATTTTACATGCTCTGGAACTGAACACTACGGTGTGAACTAGAGCCCAAAATACCATTGGAATACATTGGACGCAGTTTTGATCCCGTCTGTAACTGCTCTGCTCCTGGAACGTGCTTGGTGTGAACAAGCCCTTAGGTGTCAAAAAATGCAATTGAGGATAAAACAACATAATAATGACAAAATCAGGGATATTAGTGGATAGATATAATTAATTTTTATTCTTATGTGGATCATAAAAACCTTTTTAATAATAAATGTTATTTTATTATATGTGATTTTGTCATTATTATATTGTATTATCTTCAATTGCATTTTTTGACACCTAAAAAGCCCCTTCTATTTCTATTTTTTGGTGAATGTGCAATATGTGAAAGTTCTGCATAAACTTTCGGTGCTCTATAAATACCTGTAATAAAGAAAATACATTTTGAGTATGGGGCTTGTGACTTTTGTGTGTTTCCCAACTCCATTCCACAAGGGTCACCAAATGGCCTGTTTATAGATTCAGGTAGAGGTCTAGCTTATTTAAAGTGGACGTAAACCTTAACCAAATGTCGTTTAGTTTCGTTTGTTGTGTAGAATGCAGTCAAACTAAAAATATTAACGTGTTTCAAAATGACTTTTGAATTTACATGTGTGTGTAAAAATTATATATAAGATTTTAATGATTGAGTTCACATATACTATTTACTAAAATAAATGCTAAAAGTTATTTTACCCATGATTGCCTAAAAAGATTCCCAGTCTTGACTAAGAGGATACATTATATTTTATTTTTGTTATACCACCTTGTAATCACAAGCAATGTACCCATTCTGCTATTCAAATGCAGAAAGCCACACACCTGAATACTAGAATTCATAATATAATTTATTTTTTACTGTCTAAGGAAGACTGATTCTGGAAAATCTAGTACTATTGGGGTAACCTTCTTTCTTCCTAAAACCTCTTATTATCACAATTGTTAGATGTTTATTTATTAAATAGAAAAGCAACTGTCCATGTTTTCCTTATTTCTTAAAATGTTCAGTTTTTTATTTCATTGCTTGGTTCATTTAACCAATAATATGTTATAATAGCTAAATACAGAATACATTGATAGAGATACATTTATATTTCATTTATGTATTTCTTATTGAATAATAATATTTATATATAATATTACATGAAATGAATGTTGCTATTACTAATACTTCTAATAATGTTGTTTATGTCTCCCTTAACCCCTTCCCTCCAGCAGCACGCATATATTTCGTAGCACAGGCTAGGCCTTTTCTCTCATTGCAACATACAGTATAGGCGTACCTTTCTTTGTGCTGGAAGCCTGCTTGTATGTGCACCCCCAGCATGAAGATCGAGCTGTTACCGATACCTTCTGGTCTTGGGCTCCGTTCACACCTAGGCGACAGTGTTTTTGTGCATATTAACATTTTTGCACACATTTACGTGCAATTTAGCGGGAAGACTGAAAGACATTGCGGTCCATGAACAAATGCATGTAAAAAGACACAGGGGAATGTGCAAAACGCTTGTGTTGCGTGTTTCCAGGTGATTCCATTGAAGTCTATGGGGCCAAATGCACTGTGATGTGCCAAAAAAGCTCATTAACTTTTTCCAGCGGTCTCAGGTGTGAACAAGGGCCATTGAAATTAATGGGATTTCTTGTGTTTAGTTGTGAACAGGGATTTAGAGTAATGACTGAGAAGCAGGAGGGCCGACCCCCAATCATGTGATCACTGTGACAACCAATCACTGTGGTTACTAGTTTTAGAACCCTATTATGTAGAGAAAAAGATATGCACTGTATATATTGAATCTTTTTCTTCTCGCTAAAGCAAAAGTCTGTAAAAAAAAGACTGTTTAAAGTCTGTTAAAAAATAAAGAACAATTAGTGAAATCAGGGCTTGATCTAGGTAAGTGTTAGTGTCAATGTCTGCATTAGGATCAGTATTAGTGTCAGCGTGTTTTAGGTAGGATAGAAAATGGAAATGTGTGCTGTTGTTTCTGGACTTTACTACAGATACAGACAACAAATATTTCACACACATGTGGTATCCCCATACACATCAGGAGTAGGAGAATGTATTTTATTATTATTTTGTTTTTTGGTGGTGGATCATGGCAACGGTAAGAAATATACAGCTAAGGATAAAATAATTTTTTTCATTTACCACAAGTGAAGACACAATTTATCCAAAACAAAACAAGATAGAATTCACTTGGATACATGAAGTAGTTGCAAAGATATTTGCAACTAAGAACGGTTAAGGTTTCTTTTACCTTCCGCAGTATATAGAATATTGTAATACAATCTGCTTATGTCCTATAAGGCAGAATCATTCTGTTAAATCTTGGCTTGTTTTGTTACAATTTAAATTTTTGCTGTTAATCATGTAAACGGATTAAATATGTGATTAAATATTCTACATTATACAAAACGTATGAGAACATTCAATTTTTGTCTACAATAAAGCAGCATATAAGAGAGATGGACCTGGTTTGAATCGTGATTAAGTACAAGCTTTCAAACATGAAGATACATAAAGATGAGAGTCATTTGTCATATAAACAATTTTCTGCACATTTTTTTACATTTGGGGCTGAGTAACTTTCATTATGAATTGCGTTTCTTTAAGGTAATGAAATATGGGGGGAGTGGAATGTGTTTATAAAGACAAATGATTTCTTTTCTTTAAACATACTTCCACCATTAAACTGCTCTGGATTTTCTAATTGTTATCTCGTAGCAGCTTCCTTAGAACCATTATCTAGCCATAATGTACTTAATGCAATTATCTGGTACTAATTTTCTTTCATTTATTTCTTTCATTGAAAGTGGCTTTAAAGTAAACAAAGTCTATTATGAAATCAGGCAAACAGCACAAAGCGAGGAAGCCAATAGCATCCAGTCAGGAAGCTCCTCTCATTAGAAGAAGCTATCTTTCATTTTGGCTTAAACTTCTTAAAGCTGATTTGTTGCTATAGGTAACTTTCCATGATCGACCTTGTTAAATACCAAAGTGAACTTATATTATAATGAAATGTCAACCTGGACTCATGTCCTACAGAAACCCTAATGCGGCAATATTGCTAGGAAGCTGTATGGAAGGAAATAATTATTTTAATCTGTACCTGAACACTAAGGCTTAACCCTTTGTGGCAGCCGAGGCTCCCTAGTTATGGAGAGGTTATTGATGGAGACTAGATAATTGGGTAGGTGAAATGGTTTCCTCTCCTCTTATGAATTGGTAAGACGGAGGGGACAAAAAGCCATGATTTCTATCTAATGGTTTGTGTTATCTGGGAGATTACTTGATATGCATTGCTTTTCAGCGTGGACTTTTGTGTTGAACCTTGCAGGGGGTCCCTCAATTAGCCATCTGCCTGTCAGAGGAAGCTGAGGATCACATCAAGGCAGCTGCTGCCTGGTCCCTGGGCCAGATTGGGAGACACACTCCAGAGCACGCACGTGCTGTAGCCGAAGCAAACGTTTTCCCAAAGCTGCTGTCTTGTTACATGGACACCGAAAGCTCAGAGGACCTTCAAGTCAAGGTAAACGTCCGCTCAGCTTGAAAGCTAAGTGCTTAGGATGTATTAACATACTTGCTTCCTTGTCTTTTTGGATTGTGCCGCTCCCTGGAAAAATAGTCACCTCTACTGAAAAATAGCTATTTGTTGTCTGTTTTTGGAATGTTTAGAATTTTACAATTGATAGGCAAAGAGGTTTTTTTTAAATTCTCATTCATGTGATAAAAATATGCCACAAAGAAATCCCCAACGTAAGCTAGGACAATAACAATAATAGTTGCAAAAAAAGAAGAATCCTTAAAAGCTATTTTCTTCGCAATGGGGAATTGGCTCATTAGGGGCAATTATGGATGTAGCAAATCACAACTCCCGAGCTTCAGGTCTTAGATCCTGAACAGTGTTATCAGCCCTGCCCAGTCCACCTCTGTGAACTACAGAAATAGTCTACCTATGTTATAGAGATGAGCAGAGGGAGAGGTTTTCTGTAGTTCTAACACTTCCTGTCCTAAGGGTGACAACGCTGATCCTACATAGATACAGTATAGTGAGCAATTATTGTCACCCCAGGATAGGAAGGATGAAAATGATGGAAAAAAGCCTGAAAGCTGCTGTATGTTTAATTTCAGTTCTTGGGTTTAGATGTACTTTAGAGGCTATGTCCAGACAAAAATGATTCAGTTTGAATGGACACTAATGCAGTAAATGAGCATTGTTTGAATGGACACTAATGCAGTAAATGAGCAGTAAATGAGCATTGTTTGAATGGACACTAATGCAGTAAATGAGCATTGTTTGAATGGACACTAATGCAGTAAATAAGCAGTGTTTACAGTTAAACGGATAGCCTCACATTAAGCCAGTGTCATTCCAGCATGTCATCGTTTTTCCAAAAAATACGTTTATGGAGTTTAATGGGTTCCCCTGCCTCCAGCAGTCATGCAAGGGATGAACAAATGGATATGATTCAGGAGACACTCCAGCCAGTCTATGAGCCCAAGGGTAATTGTAAGGTGCTAGGAAGCATCGGCCTCCATTGATAAAAACAAAGCAGGATCGAAAAAGGTGCCATTTGAATTTTATTTTTTTTAGCATAGTTGAGACTGGACCGCACTGCTCTGGAACGCGGCAGAATCGTGGTAAAAACACGGCAAAACGCAATACACCGCATTCAAGATGGTGTGAACCTTTCCTAAATCTATGTGGTCTTGCACCAGGGTCACTTTAAGATAACCCAGCTTTTCAGTGCTCTTTAGAGGGATGTAGAGGGGCTCTTCTAGACCTGGAAACCTCCCAGCTTAATAATATGCAATGAGAGACCAGTCTCTTATCTGCAAGTGCTTGTCTATTGGCAATGTTTCCTTGGACCAAACTTCTAAATCTTTCTAGCCTTTAAGGGATGTGGCTCTAAATTTGATTTTCCAGTCTGCAAGTATTATCAGCCTATAACAATATGATATCCATTAGTCTTCTGGCATCCTCATTTCATTTAGAAATAAACTTATATTACAATGGCTTATGTCCTGTATTATGTCATGGCGTAGTGTCCTGTGTGCTGTCAATCTGGAGAGTATGTGTGATTAAAAGCATACCTTCCTGAGAAATGTGATACGGTGAAATGATTCGAAATATAAATAGCATCTATTAGATAACCAGCTCAAATATACTTACCTATATATGTTGAAATATTTTTTTTTAAATTGTTTACAAAATGTTCACCTCAATGCATCACTTAAATGGAAGCACGCACCAATGAATCCAGCTCCGGTCATTAAATGTATGTTTTGTAAATGCATGAAGTGTAAGTAGCTGAGTTTGACTTGATATCAGCCTATTGCTGTCCAGGTACAGCAGAGCTCAGAGGGCCAATAGCTGCAAAAGGAGCCAATCAAGTGTGTTTCAGAAAGATGGGCTCATTGATGTGCTGTTTCACTGTCCAATAACAGGGTGTAGGTGGGGAGGAGACCTGTAAGTAAAAGTGAAACCACAGGAAAAAAAGATCAGCTCCCCCATTCCTGGCCAGGCACAGATGTTTAAAAAAAAGCTACACAGCAGTACTAATGTTACAATATCTACAATTTGAGAAGATGGTGGTGAATATATGCTGATGACATGCATACTGTTGCTGTAGTGTAATCATGTAAATAGAGTTATCTTCATATAACCTAGACATATTAATACTACCGCAATTACAATCTGCAAACTTAATTGTGATTTTGTGCTAATGAATTCCACACTCAGTTGTAGTGTATTCATGTGAATGTAGTTATCTTTACACTATCTAGGTATAGTATTGCTACACTTAATCAGTGGCGTCAGATGGACGAGCGGGAGGGGGTTGCGCTGGTCGCCAGCAGGTGACAAGTGGGCTGGCCGGCAGTGAACACGGCTGCGAGGACCCAGCAGCAGCCGTCCTGATACTACAGAGAGACCCGCCTGGATGTTCCTGGCCGCTGTACCCCACGCTAGTGTGTTTTTTTTTTTTATAGCCTGCTTGAGCTTCTTTCAGCTGGGAAGACAAGAGGACCGTGACAGCTGAGGTAGGTACTTTCCATTATAGAATATGGAATAGAACATGGCTGAATTTGGAACTGACTATATTCTATTCCATGTTCTATAATGTAATTGTATTACTAGGAAACTACAAGTCGGCAGTTCAGCTGGGACTTGTAGTTCCATGTATGATAGAAAGCTGTTTTAATGAATGTCCTCATGAAAGTACTAGTAACACAATGTCATTATAGAACTTAGAATAGAATATAGCTGAACTTGAAAGTTACTGTACTATAATGGCATTGTATTACTAGTATTTTCATGAGGAAAGTAATTAAAACAGCCTTCTATCATACAGGGAACTACAAATCCCAGCATGCACTCACTGTCCCTGTACACCTCTCACATATCACCCAGGGAACTACTGCAGGGGTCTTGCATGCTGGAACTTGTAGTTCCCTGTGTGATTCATATGTGGGGGTGTACAAGGACAATGAGGGCATGATGGGACTTGTAGTTCCCTGGGTGACATGGAGGGGTGTACAGGGACAATGAAGGCATGCTGGTTGTAGTTGAACTATAAGTCCCAGCACGCCTTCATTGTTATACCCCCAGAGTCGCATGTGCGACCAGGCACTGGCATTCTGATACTTGGGGGGCCTGTAAAAGAAGAAGAGGGCCCAGCCCAGTTATATGTGGATGCTGATTCTATGAATACTCAGCTGGTGCTGTAGTGTAGTCATGTAAATAAGGTTAGCTTCATACAACTAAGGCTAGCCATACGCATGTAGATTTCTCTTGTCCAGTCTGTGGATGGAGAAATCTGTGCTGCCGACTATTGTATTCAGCAGCCGCTTTGCCCACAAGTGCCAGAATACCTGAACAGTGACTACATTTGATAGAATGCAGTGACTGTTTGGCTGACAGATTTATACCTGGCTCCTTCAAATTTGTGATTGAATATTGTTGAGCCGAGTGGTGCCCACAGGACCACCCATGGCTTGAATTTTGTCAGGAATCGGACAAAATTCCAGCCACGTATGGACAGTGTAAAGCTGGCCATACACCTATAGATTATCTGCAGATTTTCTATGGTCAGATGGAAAAAGTGCAACAGATTCCTCCATCTACACTAAGGGCTCAGTCACACTAGATGCAGTGCATTCTGGCCCGATTTTGGCCGGAGCGCACTGCCTCGCATTGCGGCCGGTTCACTTTTTAGTGGGGCAGGAGGGGGCGTGGCGGGCCATTCAAGTGAATGGCACCGTAGCCACGCCCTCCGGCCGCAATGCGATCCGCCACACGGGATCGCGAGGCACATTGTGCCTGCAGTCCGATCCTGTGCGGTGCGATCAAAATGCTACAAGTGCGCCATTCATTTGGGCCAGAACGCACTGCACCGAGTGAGAATGAGCCCTAAACTGTGTAGATAGGGGAATCTCCTGCTGGGCCGAGCATCAGTATCTTGCTAGCCGGCCCCGCTGGCTCTCAAAATACCTGAACAATCTGATTGGATGCAGGCATTGTTCAGGTATTTTGAGAGCCAGCAGGGCCAACTAGCAAGATAATGTATACATTTAATATAATACATAAAACACAGCCACTTGTGCATTGTATTTTACCTAAATATTATCCTCCTTGATAGAGCCAGCAGTAGAGTTGGTGCTCTATATTCGAGTGCCTAAGGCATTGCCTGTACCAGCCATGTGGAATTTGGTTATAATGCAGCATTAGAATAACACTTTGATGCAGAGATGATAATGGTGTATTTATTCCGAGCCCTCTGTGTGTCTGGAGTGAATGAAGCTGTAGTGGCCTGTCTGTCTTGTCTGCCTCACAGTCAGCTCTCTCCCCCCTGTGCTGTGCTCTCACTGTGGTTATATTAGTGGATTCCTTTCAAATCTTGCTGTCTGTTTAGCATTTGAGCACATGGCAGCCCAAGCTTTACCTCCCCCAGTACACACCTGGATCTAATTTTTTACACATCACTAGTAATTTTGGTGGTCTCCGCTGTGTTCCCTGTGGAAACATGCCCACCTCATTAAACTACCACTTTATTTGTCAAAATTCAGAGCAGTTATGTCTATCCAGCGCTGGGGTAACAGCATGTTCTAGATCATGTTTGGTAATATTAGCAAAGCCAAGTGGGACATGCAGTTTACTGGCAGCTTGTCCGGCCTAAACTGACAGCAAGCTGACTTTTTTTTTAGTATTAAAGGCCTCATCTTAGGGGTCTGATATAAGCGAGATGGTAATTACTTATCTCCACAGTGCCGTAGTATCTTTGCTATTTGGTAAACATGTCTGAGTAGATTTATAGCTGAACTCTGGGATCTGTAAAAAACTTCCCTTGCAGTGCCTCCCACTCACACTGCAAGGGGTTCTAATTTTTTACACATCACTAGTAATTTTGGTGGTCTCCGCTGTGTTCCCTGTGGAAACATGCCCACCTCATTAAACTACCACTTTATTTGTCAAAATTCAGAGCAGTTATGTCTATCCAGCGCTGGGGTAACAGCATGTTCTAGATCATGTTTGGTAATATTAGCAAAGCCAAGTGGGACATGCAGTTTACTGGCAGCTTGTCCGGCCTAAACTGACAGCAAGCTGACTTTTTTTTTAGTATTAAAGGCCTCATCTTAGGGGTCTGATATAAGCGAGATGGTAATTACTTATCTCCACAGTGCCGTAGTATCTTTGCTATTTGGTAAACATGTCTGAGTAGATTTATAGCTGAACTCTGGGATCTGTAAAAAACTTCCCTTGCAGTGCCTCCCACTCACACTGCAAGTCTACCCCATAGACCCATAGACTTAAATGTCTGTTAAGTCTATGGGGTAGAGGAATAGTCTGTAATACTAACCTTATTACTTGCTACGGTGCTCTCCTCTCCTCTCCAATGCTCTGGGTCATGGGCCCTCAGTGTCCTCACTGTCGGGCCTCATTCACATGAGAAACGGGCAGCCCGTACAGATCCGTACTGCCTGCATGCCCGTATCAGGCCGCTCCCGGGTGATTACACGCAGCAGCCTGTCCTTCTCTATGGGAGTACGAGGCCGTACGCCGCCCTACGCTCACCCGAACTGCAGGTCCTGTCTGATGGATCCTGTCTGCGTCCGAGCATGGACATCCACACCCGCACGGACGTGCAAGTCGGGTGAGCGTAGGGCGGTGTACGGCCGTGTACTCCCATAGAGAAGAACAGGCTGCTGCGTACAAATCACAACACGCAACACGGATCTGTACGGCCCGCCCGTTTCTTGTGTGAATGAGGGCTTAGTCCTGCATTGTACTTCATGCGACCACCAGCCGGAGTCAAGAAGAGGTTTTTGGGGACCGGCTGCACAGATAGGGGGAGCCTGCCAGAACAAAAAATAAGGATTACACCCAATTCCTCTACTCTCTCTAGATTTACCGATCATTTGACCCTTGCAGCGCAGGGAAGCACCTCTGCAAGGGTATTTTTTTTTCTGGTGCCCGGAGTTGGGCTTTAATATGGATACTTTTATAGAGTCCAGTATGCAGGCAACTGTCACTGTACAGTCTGAATCAGGCTTTCTAAGCTTTCGTAACACAAAGAAGCACTGAGTGTCGCATGCACACTTACGAATGGGGCCGATTGTATGAGTGTCACACATTACAAGGCAATGACAGCTAACTGCGCCCACAGCTGTTTGCAGTCATTCGCAAGAAATGGTACATGCTGCGATTGTCTGCAGACAATCATCCCTGGACTCAAACTGTTTGCATCCAGGGTCAATTGACCACAGGTATTCACAACATGTCCGATTACATGCAAATGGCTGCATGTGCTGTCAGCTGCCATTACTTTATACAGTGCCTTCTGGTCACAGCTGTTCACATGAGCCTCACAGAGCAATTAATAAAACTCATCCAATCGGACCCATTCGCAAGTGTGAATTGGCCTAAAATATTTTTTATGTCTCGTGGAATCCCTGATAAATTCTTACATCTACAGCAGTACCTTAGCATGACCAGTAAGTTGTAAATACAGTAATATATAAAAGAATAAAGCATGAGGTGTACCTGATGCCCAGGGCAGATCATTTTTTGTAAACAACCCCCCCCTCGCTTTTTAACACAAAATGCTCTTCAACAATAACCATGAAATTAAACATATATTACTACTGGGCAGAAAAAAAATACACAGACAGTGAATATTGTAGTGCCTCCTTACATTGGTGGTCAGTAGAAAAGTGCCTTCTCACATTGGTCAGTGTGGTGGTCCATTATATTGGTGATCAGCGAGAGAGCACCTGCTTATATAGAGCTGGGTATACGCTATCATGTTTTTTTTGTTCAACCTGCTGGCTGAATGAAAAAAATATAACAGATTCCTCCATCCATGCTGAACAGCGCAGATGAACGAATCTCCCACTGTGAGCTTTGTATTCTCACAGCGGTGCCAGCCAAGCACCATTCGGCTGAGGAATATCCAACATGTTTCTTCAGCAAAAGTCGATCTAATGATGGACTTCTGTCGAGGGAACAGACTAAGGGGTCTATTCACGAAGCAGCCGAAGGATCTAGCCGTAGCTTCAGCCGATCCTGCTTCTGACAGCTGGGTGGAGCCAGCCGTGATCTTACGGCTGGCTCCGGTCACTTGCAGAGAGATCAGCGTCCCTGGTTACCAGCTAACCAGGGACACTGATCTCCACACAGCAAACTCTGCATGCAAGGGAGCTGTAAGCAATGCACGTATGGATGGAGCTCCCTCGCGGCCATAGCCCCAGCCCACCCCACCTTAAGTCGACACTCGGTGCCGGGCAGCATATTTTGAATGGCCGCTTGGTGCGAGAACTGAAAGTGCTGCGCTAGGGGGAGGCTGAGGAGGCTCTTACCGAGAAAAGTGGAAGGCATGTGGCAACCCACTGGACTGGTAACGACCCACCAGTTGAGAACCAAGGATGTAAAGGAAGTCTGGGAGGATTTATGATAAAACTCTATATACAGAGACTATTGTATTTTATAAGACTTTATGTGGAAATCTGATGCAGCAAAAACTTTGATGAGCCCTGTACACATCAAGAAGAGAAAGCCGGAGAAAAGAAGTAGGTAAAAACATACTGTACATCTGCACATTTGCTTTATTTTTAATAATATTGGTTGCAAATGTATACAGTGTGACATGTTCTAGAATGATTTCAGGACCGCACCGAGCCAATCCTTTTAATCCCTGTCCCTGTGGAATTTACTTTTAATTATCCACAGATTTGCCATATACACAGCCCAAAGCACACCTGTATCTTCTTCATAAACATAATACCATGAAAGAGGGGTTGTAGGGGTGGGGGAGTTGGAGATAAAGGTTTAGTGTATTTAGTCTTGTGCGCCTCCTTGCTGTTTACCTGTTTTTACAGCATTGCTAACTGATTAAACCATGGAACACTAACATGTAACAGGCTATTATTCAGCTCCTCGGAACATCACTATAAGGGTTCATGTGAGCAAACATTCTAGTCAAACACTGTGTTTTTCAAGCCAGCCTGCATGTACGCACTCCAAGGTATTGTAGGTGAAGATTGGAGATATCTACCAGGGTTTGCACATCATTCCTCGAAGACATGCAAGCTTCTGCAAATCTACATATTCCAGTAGCATTGGGGTGGCAAACTTCTAGAAGATGTGTTTGTAGGAGAAGATAGACACAGACAGTAGTGAAGCCACACCACCTTGCATCCTCTTGTTCTTCTACAGATGCTATGGCAGCAGAGGTGCCAACGAGTCTGTGATTTTAAAGGCAGAGCATTGTCACCTTATCCTGGGAAGTGCTTATTCAACAGTTCTGCGGGCAGGATCAACAGTAATTTAAAACATGTTACAGGGGCATTTAGAAAATCAGATGGGGCAAACCTATTGATGCTGGCAGTCTAAATCCAATATAAAATGTTAGATTTTGAGTACTACTTTCATATTACCATTTCAAGGTATTTTAAAGATAATCTTTTGAAAACAGATCAGAGGACAATGTGCTACTGGGATAAAAAAGGCACATTCACAGAAAGAAAATACAAACCCCATGCAGATAAAGCAATTAATGATAAATGATATGATGGACTTCATTATGTAAAAACAGAGAAAGGAAAAATGTTGTTATCCATCATATACCATCAGATGTGTCTTCTCATTTCCGGACTGCAATATAAAAATGGCAGCAAGGCCTGCCCCTTGAAAAGGCCTAGCTCAACTAACTGAAGTGGATTATTCATGGGAAATGTGTGAAAAGATGATGGGTCTTTCTTATTTAAAGTCCATTTTCACATTTGTAAGTGATTAGCAGTTATTGTGATAATGAAGAGGTGCAGTGATGATGTTTATGTGTGCACATTTTCATGACTTGCATTGCTGGCTTTCTTCACTTTTTAATGAGCTTTTTATTAGGCCTGAATCCTAGATGTACAACATTTTCTCCACAGGAAATGCAGCCTGACACTGGGGTCGTATTGTAAATCAAGTGGTAAACAGCTGCCCCCTTCCCTGTGATTCTGTGTAACATGATCACTAAACACCAGCTCTGCCTTTAAACTCAATACACCGTCCGGTTTTCTGTACATTTTGGCGATGGAACATCTTGCGATAGCTATCAGCATGAACCAATCTATTCAGGGGATTTGTATTCAGGATCATCACTATAAACTTGGATTGTATGCAGACGATGTCTTGCTCTATTTATCCAATCCCCGTATTGGTCTACCTTCCTTGCTGGAAGAATTTAGTAGATTTGGATCTGTCCGCAACTTTAAAGTAAATCTACATAAAACTGAGGCCCTAAATATCTCTCTTCCTTCAATGGAAATGGACCATCTACGAGATCACTTTTACCTCAAATGGCAATCTACTGCCGTTAAATACCTTGGCATATTCCTATCCCCTGAACTGGCCGACCTTTATCGCCTGAATTATGTTCCACTTCTTCACTCCACAGTCTCACGCCTTCAACAATGGAACTCCCTCCGACACTCCTGGCTGGGCAGGGTTGCGCTTTTTAAAAATGGACATACTCCCCCGCTTTCTTTATCTCTTTCAAACCCTGCCCCTGGCTTTGCCTGCCCCCTTCTTCCCACATTTGCGTTCCCCATTGCTTCGCTTCATCTGGGCTGGTAAGCCTCCAATGCTGGCATACAGCGTTTTGATTCGAGCTAAAGATGCTGGGGGGTTTGCCCTGCCTGATCTAAAGCTCTATTATTGCACTGCACTTCTCTCCCAGATTCTTGATCGGCGATATCATGGGACCCATAAGACTTGGGTCTCTTTAGAAGCGCTTATTTCCCCGGTACTTCCTTTTTCCATTCCTTGGCTCTTCCCTGTTCATCGGCCCCCATCCTCATCTCTTCCCTTTAGCCTCCCACCCCTTCTGAAGGTTTGGGATGTTCTAGTTAAGACATCTCGTCTGTCCTCATCGGTGGGCCCTATGACACCTATAATGGGAAATCCTGCGTTCCCACCTGGCTGCATTTCCTCTCGTTTCCTTCACTGGTCGGCCAAAGAGCCGTCGCCTATGGTGGAGGCCCTCACGGAGACGGCCCTGAAACCCCTGAATGCTCTGCTAGCAAACCATCCCCATAATCCTGGCTCTTGGCTACTATATTTCCAACTCCGTGCATTCTATAGTAAACTGGGGGACCGGGATGCTCTATATCGCCCACTCTCTTGGTTCGAGTCACTTTGTGGCCTTAATGAACGACCTTCCCATACCATCTCCCTGCTATACCGCCAGTTGATTGCGGCAAAATGCCTGGACCGCCCCCTGTTTATTTCCAGGTGGGAGAGGGACCTGGGCTCTGCTCTTACTGACGAGGAAGTCCGCTATCGTTCCTATTAACCCACAAGCTTTCCATTGCATGTTTGGCCCAGGAAAAGGGATATCAAATTTGAATTCGCTAGTATCGATGCCCGGCCCATTTACACAGGATCTTCCGATAGGCCAGCACACTGCTGGCGCTCTTTGACTGCAGAAGGCACGCACCTCCATATCTGGTGGAGTTGCCCATTGTTATTGCCTTTCTGGTGTCGTGTCTTTGACATCTATAACCAAGTCATGGGAACTTCCTTGACTCCATCCCCTAAAGTAGCCCTTCTGTCTGTCTTGCCTGGCTCCCTGGCCTCGGTAAAGAAAGATCTGCTTCGCTTCTTTGTGGCTGCCGCCCGGACGATTATTCCTCGCCATTGGAACACCGTGGTCCCTCCGACCGTGCGGGAGTGGATTGCTGAACTGTGCTTGATCATGCGCTATGAAGAGCTGGCGGCTTCTTTGTGCGACCGTCAACCCCAATGTGCAACCCTATGGGCCCCTTGGATTTTGTATATGGCGGCATTTCTCGCATTGTAAGTCGTTGGATGCTCCTTTATGGAAATATGGCCGGCAAACTGTCTCCAAAAAAAACAAAACTAATAAAACCTGATTGGAAAAAAAAAAATGATGTCTGTTAATCCGTTCTTCCTCTTCTTTCCTGTCCTTTTCAGCCTCCTCTCCAGCGCTGCTGCGGCTCTCCGATTCAGCGCTGACTCCTCTGAGCTTGCTGGCACTTGTCCCACGGTGCCCATAGACTTACCTTGCGCCTCTCCTCGTCTCCCGGCCAAAAATCCGCACGGCGCATGCGTCAGCCCCAAGATGCTTTGCGGCCGCCTGAGCAGTTTCGGATTTTTGGACGGAAGCACGTGGCAAAGACAGTGGTAAGTTTAAACCGCTTGTAAAGCGTTTAAAAAAAACTTTTTGCATTTATCTATTACTTGCTAGCAGTAGATATATGCAAAAACGGAGGGTTTAGAAACCCTTTAAGTTTCTGCGTTCATACACTGCAACTGTATATGGCTGCTTCATTGTCACTCGGTGTACATTGGTGGCATATGTTTTTTATAAATACCTCTGCAAAGGTGTAAATGTGCTTTAAAGCTGAGAGTCACACACAAATACATTTCCCTTTTAATAGTAATAAACCTGTATATCTGAGAAATCATGTTAAATACTGTGAAATCAGTACAAACGCCTTTCCTATGAGAACCATAATGCTTTGCAGCTATTTGAAAAGAGGAGTTGTTCCAATCTGAGAGGAAGGGTCTCTATGTGTATGCCATACAGGTCTGTAATATTGCTTCAGTCTTTTGAGTACATATCCCAGTATGATCTGTTCATAACAGCAGATGAGTTTGCAGTTGTGGGCTATCACGTGGGCCAGCATTTGGGTAGTGATAGTGTAGTGATGCCACCAAATTAATTTACATTGTTCATAGGCATAGGACTGTGTGGGTAAATTGACCAACTGCAGCAGATAAATGCACACTAAATGCACACTAAGTAGTGCTGTCAGCTCCAGCTGGCTCACCTCAAATGCTCAATGTCTCAAAACTTGGCTCAGGGGAACTCAGGGGAAGTCAAAAAGGCAGCTGCCTCTGGAACAATAATCCTGCCAGAGGGGTGTTACTGGGGGGTAACTACCTCTCCATCCACAGCCCATTGTAACCCCCTTACTGATGTTATACAAGGGAGCAGGAAGTGACCAGTGTGGATAGCCATTAGAGTCCTTCTGCAAATACCAGTCAGCAAGCTTGCTGGAACCAGCAGTGGGAATAGTACTTCTTTCAGAGAATATGAGGAATGTATGAGAAATGTAAAACATAAAGAGGTGACCCTTATGATACCTACTGCTAAAGGGCAAGTAGAAAATATTACCCATGCCTGAAGTTCACTTTTAGGCACAGCTGTGTCCCCTGCTCACTGACTGACTTGTCACCTAAAGTTATCCTTTAGGAAGGCAGTCGATCTGCCTATGATGAGAAAAATCTGAGTGCAGATAGGCTGGAACTATGTTCATATTTTGTGTCCAGCGCACTGTCTCTGCCCTGTTCAGACACGCAGAGACGCTGTAAAATCTTTTAAAATCAACCTTTCTGTACCCCCTCCTTCCCTCTCCTTGGCAAGCTGCTTGCAGGCTTCTACCACATAAGCAGCTGGGATTTATTTACCATGATTTAGAAAGCATTTGAAAGTGGATATCCAACGTTTAAATACAAACATTTAAAAGATTTTTTAAAACCATAAAGCGGTTAGATTTTCTCCATTATGGTGTCAGGGGGCAATGTATGACATACATTTACTGATCATTGTGAAATCAGACTAACCTGTTAGCTAGAGGTCAGCAAATACAATAAAGCAAAGCTCTTATTTTTTTATCTATGTATTTTTGATGGGGTCAACAGTTTTGGTTCCTCTATTGGGACTCCTATCCATAAGTCCATTGGGGAGATTGTCCCCACCACCACAGCCAGTGGTGGTCTTGCCTGCAAATAAGTAGCAACAATATAAAGTATTCACTGCACAATTGGATTGTGGAAAACGTTTTTCTTAGTTTAGTAACTTTTTTGTGACTGAGGTTTTTGAAGCTTAGGTGCCCACACCAATTAAGCAGTGCTGGTATGTATCTTTTAGCTTGACAATAACTCTTATTAAATTTAATAAGTTTAATGTTGCACATTCCTAGTTATTTTCTGCAAAGTTAATCAACATTCTCACTACAGTTCTCACTGCTGTTTAAAGGAGTTAAATGGGCACAGGCTACAGCTCTAAGGAACACATTTTCCATAGTCTGGTTGGATGGTGAATCCTTCACATTCTTAATCCTCCAGGGGGTTGGTGAGGCTATAATTCTGGGTAGAGTTTGAGGGTATCAGTCTAAAGGTGCCCATACACCTTACGATTATCGGACGATTTTCATATGCGATCGACTTTTCGTCTGATAATCGTATGTGTGCATTGCAGTGTCCGACCGACATTACTGTACAATCGTACGACTTTTGACGATCAAGCATGTTTGAAAACTTTGCTAGATCGTACGATTTTCGTACGGTTGCTGGCGTTTCCGTCCGTCAAAAGTCATACGATCTACACTGTGCTTGCGCTAATGAAAATACGGCAAATCAATTACCGCATTTCGTCCAGGTGCTTTTCGTTCATTATAGCTAAATTAATCTTGCGATCATCGTGGCAGGATGGGGCTGCCATAAAGTTTCATCCGATAATCGTAAGGTGTATGGGTAATACATAGTAATTTGTCTACCACTGCCTATAAAGATGTGTATTAAAATATTAACCATCAGTGAAGGTGCTCTCCTACCCCGGCCCATGAGGTGTTACGTTCTTGAGGGATTACAGATCCCAGTGAAGCTCAGGATATGCGTTGGATGACAGAAGAGTCCACCCCAAAAGTGGGTGGAGGACAAGCGTAAAAACAAAAACCCAGCACGCTATTTTCTCTTAGAGCTCAACAAACACACATTCAACCACCACAATTACCGCTTTCCATCATGCAGCCTTTAATTACTGTGTCAAAGAATTACATAAGATCCTTGCTCGGTTTTTATCTTCCAGATATAACTGTAGGTATGGCCATGAATTCTTAATCAGAGTTATGTGAAGCTGTAGAACGTAGGTAAGGCCTGGTTCACACCTGGGAGTTTTGTAGCGCGTTCCTACGCTCTGCAAAACAGTTAAACACCAAAATCCCATTATTTCCTATGGGTATGGTTCACACCTGGGCGTATTACAGGCCGTATGAACGCGCTACAAAACGCCCTACGCCCAAAGAAGTACAGGAGCTTCTTTGGGGCGTATTTGTCGCGCGTATCCATTGGGATACAGCCAGGTAGCCCTCGGAAACGTGCGTTTGTCGCGCGGTTTTTTAAAACCGCGAATCGTGGTAGAAACGCTCGACAAACGCGCATATTCGATACGCCTAGGTGTGAACCCAGCCTAAGTGTGGGAAGTGAGCCCTTGTACATGGAGTTCACTAACTTCTCAAACCTTTATAGAAGTAAACCCATGGAAGTAGCCATTGCTGATTTTTTATGTTGCCATTTTCCTGGCTGTCATGCTTATCCACTTGCTTTACTAGTTCTGAGGCAAAACATCTTTGGAAGCAGTGAAATTAAAGGTCTAAACCTGCATGAGTCATCAAGTAGTGAAGCTTAAGGCTCCATTTACACATAGCTTTTGCGTTTTCTGCGCGGAAAAACCATACTGCATGAAAACACTCAAATTTTAACATATGTGGATTCCGCACGTTTGCGTCTATTACTGTAGGCGGAAAGCACGGAATACACCCAGAATATCGAATTTGAACTTTTTTGCACAACGCTCGTTTTTGTACCACAGGGAATTCGCCCAAGTGTAAACAACATACATTGGAATGTGTTATTCTTTATGTTTAGCACGTTTCTGCGCATACGAATACACACAGAAAACCGCTAATGTGTGAACGGATCCTTAGGATGGGCAAGACAGCCAGGGAACTTGCAACTACCTAAAAAATAAGATGGAAGCTTCTTTATTTCTTTCAAGATACCCAGAGGCACAGGCTAATATAGCAGAGACCTTAAGGCCTGGTTCACACCTGTACGTTTTGTAGCGCGTTCAACGCTCTATGAACGCTCTACAAAACTCTCAAACATGAAAATCCCATTGTTTTCTATGGGTATGGTTCACACCTTGTCGTATTTCAGCCAGTCTGAACGCGCTACAAAACGGCCTACGCCTGAAAAGGTACATGAGCTTCTTTGCGGCGTTTTTGTTGCACGTTTCCATTGGGATACAGCCAAGTAGCCCTTGGAAACGCGCGTTTGTCGTGCGGTTTTTACCGCGAATCGCGGTATAAACGTGCTTTACGAAACGCGCGACAAACGCGCATATTCGATACGCCTAGGTGTGAACAGAGACTGAGCGCTGACTGCTTATATCTATTTATTTCCTGTAAAGAGACCATAGTGCCATTCAAGAAGGGTGCCAGTTCCACAGAGGGTTTGTTTAAAGCGTATGTCAAGGCAAACTAAACAAAACACATGCAGTAGATCTACACAACGCATGTGTATTTTACTTTATCTCTTTACAGACCCTGAAAGTACAGAAAATGCCTTTTGAAGATTTCATATGTATTTTATTATATTCTCTGTTCCTATTAGACTGCAGGCTGTATTGAGCAGAACTGTCCCACCCCTTGGTTCCTGTATATTATATCCTTGTTTCTGCTTACTGTGTATGATGATGTAAAGAATAAGGACAGAATAAGGTGGCACCGTTTTACAAAAAATAACAGTTTCTTCTGAAAATGGTGGTTGTCTGGTTGTCATGCTGATGCATTGTCTTCATTACTTCCTGAGTCACTGACCTGGAACAAGTATTGAGAAAATAATTTCTGACGCTCATTTAAAACAAGCTTGTTCTGGGTTTGTAACTCACAAAGTATTGGTGGTATATACACAGCCTGGCAAGCCCCAGTTCTTCAATCATGACAGGGTCAATTTAGGACCTCATGCACAGCAAATATTTCAACAAACTGTCCTTTAGCTTTAACTTTTTTCTTTACAGGCAAAAAAAGCCTTAAAAAGCATCCTTCAAAAATGCACCCATCTTCCAGCCCTTGAGCCTCTCCTCCATGATGCTCCACCAAACATCCTGAAACATGTGGTTGGCCAGTTCAGTAAGGTAAGATATAGTACAGTGAACTATGTTGTCTATGTATTGGCTGCCCCACCAGCTGAGAATTCCCAGGACAATGCATAAAACAGGAGAGCCAGAATGTACCTGGAAGGATTACCGCTTCCAAGAATGTGTAGCCTGTGCCAACTGCTTACTGCTCTAGCACCATAAGTGTATTGACATGCCCGTAGTGCTCATTATTCTTCTTGTCTGCCCCACATAGATGAAGTAGACTGTTTTACATATAATATACACACTGATGTCAATTAAAGGGCCATGTCTGCTATTGAATTGTATTTTTTTTGTTCCATAATTACAGTTTTATAACAGTATTACAGTTTTATAACATACAGAAAACAGTGCAGCTCAGATTATCATTGTACAAAAACATACAAAATCGGGACAATACACGACGACAGGGGAGAAAAGAAAAAAAACAAATAGAACCTCCAAATGAGAGAATCATCTTTAGGCAACATCAGAGCTTGATTGAACTATTACTTATGGAACTCGCTTAGCTGTAAGGGGTTATCAGACATAAATAGGAAATGAGAGCTCGGCTTGGAGTCCACGTACTCAGACATTGGCTTCAGAGGGAAGACAGATAGGAGGTATAGATAAAGTATGTTAAAATCAAAAATGTATAAGCTAGAAGGATATCAGGCTGGGCAGATAGCCGGACACTCCCACTGCCAGAAAATCCACCCGGAATGACTAACACAAGAACAGACACTGACAACACTCACATACCTCACAAATATACGAGAAGGGGAAAGGAGGGAGACGGGGAGAGGAAAGAAAGAGAAAAAGGGGGGGATTCTCACCATCTTGACGTTTATGCTCCTCTCCTTTCCCCCTAGGAATGGGGAAAGGAAAGGGGTGGGATCCTACCGGACCTCCCCACCCAATTAAAGAACCCCCCTCCCGTCCAAGCAGGGGTGATCACACCCCAAATCCTGTATGAAGGTCGAGGTCAAGAGCAAAACCCAGTCAAGACAGGTTATGTAGAATCCCCAATAAGTCTATGCAGTCCACAGGAAATCTTATTTGGAGTGTTGATGGTGTGTCGTGTGCCCAGGCGTCGTTTTGAAATGCAACCAGCATGCCCAGGTTGTGGTAAATTTATCCAGCGTGTCTCTGGATGTATGGATGAGTTCCTCAATCTCCTTGAAGTGTATTTTTAACACCATATTAGGCCCTACTGTCGAAGTGAAGCACCATTGCTCTCATCAGCGTCCCACTGTCCAATAGTCATGCCCCAAATGCTGCTGCTTCCTGGGGTTATCTGGATGCAAATAATACTGTTTTCAGTCTACAGAAAACCTGGAGTAAAAAAACACCTAGCCATTGCTGAACTCTCATTTTGACTGGCTCTTGTACAGTGCAATAAAATATATGTATCACTGACTCTAAACGTGTATGCAGATCAGGAGCTCTGATTCCACTAGGTACAAGCTTGTTCCCAGTCACTTCTTTAGACGGTATTGAGGCTTCCATATTTATCTCACTACTGGGTTTAAAGACCCAGCCACTTGCCTATTCAGGACAAAATAATAGTGCCTCATGGTAGCCCCTCACTTCCTTTTCTCTCTCCCAGCAAAGTATACTTAGGGCCTTATGTTGATGGGTTTTTGTTCGCTTCAAGCAGTCTATGAAATACAAAACCCACTTGAAGCAGGTCAGAAGGAGGTCACCTTCAGGTCAAATGCACCTGTCAATGAATTCAGAATGATCTCAGAAGCATTGCAAAATGATGTCAAATTGATGCTGTCAACAGAAGCCCAATTCCCTTACCAGTCTAGAACCCCCTTACCACCTACATGTTTCAAGACTCCACCCTGGATAAGCTCCATGTTGGGCCTTTCCAGGTGAATGACGTCACAGCCCCACATTGTGATAGTGTTCTGTATGGTGATTGGAGACTTAGGCCTGAGGACTGTCACATGGGGGAGGCCACATGTTATTACTATTATTACCTTTTGTATCACTTGCCCCTCCTACTAGATTGTAAGCTTTCGCGAGCAGGGCCCTCCTAACCCTATTGTACTGAAATTGTATTGTATTGTAACTGTACTGTCTCCTCCATTTTGTAAAGCGCTGCGCAAATTGTTGGCACTATATAAATCCTGTATAATAATAATAAAAATACTATAACCGGAAGCCCCACTCTGATAGAGAAACTGAGCAGGGGCTCCGATGAGGCAGGTAGACAACGAGAGAGCACAGATGGGTGAGAATACCTTATGGGGGAGCACAGATGGGTGAGAATACCTTGCTGGGAGGGCTGGACAATCGGAAAACAGTGTAATTTGCCCTGAGACAGTGTCTCTTTAGTAAAGGTAACAGCTGAAACATTGTTCTCTCTGCTCTCAGACAGAATTTAAAACTTTGAAAAGGCAGACAGATTTGCATTGAACTAAACTGACATTACAATGCAAAAACCATACATCAGGAACTTTTACAGATAGCATAAAAGTACTGCGGCTTCCTACATTTCAGTGTATTTATTTGACTCGTTGTGTAGAATAACAGAAGGCTGAAGCTGTGCCATTCTGCAGGTAGCTTCTGAACAGTAAAAACACTGTGAAGATTTAATGCTTCCCTTAACACAGAAACCCCCAGCTAGGTTTCCCTTTTTAATGAGGCACTGAAAGTTATGAACTTGAAATAATTGTAGGGCTGCTCGCATGCACACTCTACACAAGTGGAATGCTGCCTTGGGGCATTACAGGCCATGCAATCATTTCTTTAATAAAGAAAGATGGGATATTAAAGGACTCTTTTTGTCTCATTAGGTAACAGCAGACCACAGCTGCATAGCTGGTTCTAAATATAACATGAATTTATAAAGTGGCTTTCATCCAATCTAGCTTCCCAGAGAGCTTTGCATTATTAGATACAGACATGCAGCCACAATCGGTGTGGAATCCCAAAACAGTTATGGACTTCCTTTAGTTTACATGTCAGTCTCCAAAGGGCTAGCAAGCAACTGACAAACATGGGTAATTATTGCATAATTAACGTATCTGAAACCTCGCTGTTATATCGGCAGCTGTCAATGTGTGCCTGAGATCAGCAGAGCTATAACTGCAAGAGTAGGAGGAGGAATTTCATTATACAGAGGCGGAATCACTCTGATTTCAGGCTAGACTTCCACAGAGATCCTTATAGGAGAACTCTAGTAATCACTCTTTCAGAGGAATTACATCATCAATCCAGTTTTTGAATGACTGTTAGTCATTACTGAATCCTGCTAGCTAAGCAAAAGCTAAAGGGACTATATGGTGTGTGTGTCTGTGTCGGTGTTTGTGTGTATATATCCATATATTCAAAGGCAGATTAGAGACAAACTTAAAGTTTAATTATTAGGAAGTCAAGGTTATTCGAATTGTATTATTGGAAAGGTTGCTGTATGTGTATCATCACCTTCAATGGACAAGAGACGGGGATCTGAGGCACCGTACCCAGGTCCAGTGGAAAAATGGTAGACTTCTTCTACTTTAGACAGAAGCCATAAAAATGTCCAAATTCCTGTATTGAATATGGTAATCATTCTAGAGACTTCTGGGGTGAGGGGGTCTAAAAGATAGATCAACATGTCATCTGCATAAAGTGAAACCTTCCCCTCTCGGCCATTGATAGAAGACCCCACTCGCTGGGGTCTGAGCTTAACTAGCGGGTCTGTAGCAAACACAAACCTTGTCTTGTACCCCGAAAAATGTGGAAAGTGTTAATACTAATACAACAACAGGTTTTGGGTTTATAGGCTTTCATTTTTGTGGTGGTTACTAAAGCTGAATCTCCTAGACCTGAATGGCATTCCGGATCTAGATTTCCGAATTGCATTTGGGGGCTCCCGAATGCCTTTGGGTCTAGGAGCCATATACAGTATATACATATTTTACTAAAGCTGAGGCTCCCAGACCCGAATGGCATTTGGGAGCTCCCGAATGCAATTCAGAAATTCAGATCCAGAATGCCATTCGGGTCTGGGAGCCTCAGCTTTAGTATTGTATATACTGTATATGGCTCCCGTGTTGCCGTAACGAAAATTTGTGTTCAGACCCATTCGGATGCATCTGATTGGCCAGAAAAGTCACATGTCCAATTCAGTTTCATTTTTGAACGAAATTCGGAAACGGAAACTCGGATTCAGACACATTCGGGTGCATTGAGATTCGGAAATTAGGATGTGTTCGAATTTCGGAAAATTTGTCCAAATTTTGATTCAGAACAAAACAAATCGCACATGTCTAAGCAGGACTATCTGTCCTAATAAAGTGTTAAAGGACCTGAGGACATTGTATGTTAATGAGGGGAAGCTCAGTCTGTCCTAAGTCTATCTATGAGATCTGTCAGCATTTCCTATTACTGAAATTGAGAGAGAAGTTTGCAAATGCCTGCAACTCAAACACGTTTAAAAGATGAGAAATATGTTGTGTGAATAGCAACACATAACAAACATATAGTGGGGGGGTTATCTCAATTTTGGCTACAAAAGTGGAAATACACTTTAAAGGCCATTAAAAACCACATCTAGAACTACCCCTTCCACAGGGTGACAACCCTGCAGTAATTTCGTTGTCAGCCTGTTGCAGGAAGTGGAAAAATAATGGATCAACTAGCATGATTAACAGGTAAAACAATGTTACAGGGGGAACTCGTATTTGTTATTTTTGCTTTTTTTCCATTCTACTTTAACATTTTTTTTTTTTATTACACTTACGTTAGAACACTACAAATTGCTGCATGTATCCTCCACTTTTTTTCTCTCTCCTGGTCACTCACGGCTGAGGGAAAACAGATTGATCTAAGGTACAAATGCTTTCCAGGAGAGCAATAAAAGTCAGACAGATTTACTGATAGCAGTAGTTGTAAAAGACAGGCACTAGATAGGTAAATAAGTTGTACTGAGGTCATAAAGATCTAATTGAGGTATTAAGCAAATAATCAGCAGTGTGTGAACTAACAACCTTTTCTTGTGTATGGCACAAAGAGCAGGGGGCCTCCCTCCTGCACAGCTGGAACTGCGGGGAAGGGTTAATGAAACAAGTTATTTAGAGGTTCTCTCCGCCAGCCAAAAATACTCTGGAACCACTCATTGCTGCATTCTTTCCTTCATTAGGTATAAGCTCATATCTAGGCTTCTTTGAAATATGTACCGTAGATACAAGGGGGCTCTGTTATATAGGGTACCGTTCAGGGCACGAGCACCAGTCCTAATTGATGACTTTCACAGTTTCACTGCAACAAAATGTCCATTGAAAAGTTATTAAGCCTATAACACTGGACGCCTTATATAAACAGTCATTAGTAAACATTTATAGAAGCATGTGTAAAAATTCCAGTGCTTGTGTAAAACAACATTGTCTTCACATAACAAAAACGATATAAAAGTTGTTACTTCCTCTACTTCAAAAATAAAGAAATAAATAAAAACAAAGGGTATATTCCTCATTTAAATATAGCAGCTATGCAGTCATGTCTAAAATATATATTGCTGAATACTGCACAAGTTGTTTTGTGTAATAAATTAAAATGTTTCAGAAATGAAATCATTTTTGGGTCACGCCTTAATGACCAAGGAAACATGTGGGTCCCGAGGTTACACAGGTTGAGAACCACTGATCTAGAGGGAGAGCCAGCTGTACCCGCCCCCTCCACCATCTGTTCCTCCAGTCAGGATCGGAGTGGAGAAGGGGATCTCTGCGGGGAGCTGATCGAGAAGTGAGCGAGCGATGGTATGTGTTCGCTCACTTCCCGATCTATTGAGCCGAGGTGTGACAGTTTCATTGTCACACGTCGGCTCGAACTATGAGGATGAGCGATTTTCACTCACCTCCTAGTTCTCCTTTAAATACAGCTTTTTATCCAGCTTTTTAAATGTGAGAATGATGCACTTTATACTACCGCACCCCTAAATTTGAATATGATGCGCTACAATACCTACCCTATTGCCATTAAATTACATTTTGAATTAGAAACTTTTTAAAAGTGATATATCCTATATTGCAAGTTTCCCTTTTTGACAGCTGCCAATAAAACAAAAAAAGAGAAACTTGCAATATAAGATATATAAGTTTTAATATGCTTCTAATTTAAAAAAAAATATTTTAATGCCAATAGGGTAGGGGTGAGGAAGCATAAAGCGCATCATACTTGCATTTAAAAAGTTTGATTACTAAAGTCCACAACCTAGTGATAGACTGATCCACTTGCAGCCTAATGGGCACATTTTAAAAAATATATTTGTAAGAACATTAAATGATAAGCTTTAATGCAATGTATAGTAGATTACAGTATATTCCGGTGCTTCAAGAGGGAGACTCTAAAATAACTCAAATACACAGCCTGCTACTGATGGGCATGCCGCTGGTTTCTAGAGACACAAATGGGGGCTTAGCTGTAGCTAATTGGCCTCTGAACTCTGAACACCTTATCTGTTTGTCACAAGGTTAACCATGAACATTATTAGAAATAAAACATATCTACCTCCCCTTTACTAATACCAAATAAATCAATCAATGATCACGATCCTCAGGGGTCTTTTGCCATGCTCTGTTTTGATCAAAGTTAGGTTTCCTTTTCTGTAAAAGAAACTGTGCCCAGTGCAAGCCCCCAAATCACACTTGTGCAGGTGTGACAGCGCGCATGGGTATGCACATTTTTGTGCATCACATATAGGAAAGCCCCTGCACTTTTTTTTTTTTTTTTTAATGCACTACACCATAACTTTATCACAACTGGAGCAGACACAATCTGGAGCAGTTGTACATGGCAACCAATTAGCTACTCTCTGTAATTTTCAAATCTTAACTGAAGAGAGAAGCTGATTGGTTGACATGCACAGCTGCTCCAGATTTTGTCTGCTCCAGCTTTGATAAATTCCCCCCCATGGCACTTTGTTACCATGCATTTTAGTGCAATTTTATGCATTTTAAAGTGCATTGTGCAGCAAGGTGCATTGGAGTTTGGTGTGCTGCGGGAATTTGCAGGAAACTGTGGGGTCTATTCACGAAGCTGCCTAGGGCAGCCCAGTGAATGACCGATCTGAAGTGAAGTGAGCCGAACACTGTTCGGCTATTCACTTCAGGCTGGTACGGCTAATTTCAGCCCTACATCGGCTGAAATCAGCCGTACATCGGCTTGCTTCGTGTGGCTTCGGGTCGGCCGAACATGCTCAGCATGTCCGGCCGACCCGAAGTGCAGAAGGAGTTCGACTCAGCCGATCCAACATCTGGATCGGCTGAGCCGAACC
>NW_017306291.1:379416-381156 GCF_000935625.1 Nanorana parkeri | reverse complement strand
TATGCGTTCGGCTCGGCCATGATCGGGAGCTGCACGGGCTATTGTGAATATCCCGTACAGCAGGCTCTCGGTTCGAATTAACCGATGGACTCCCGTAACCGAAGCTAGCCGAAGGATCGGCCGAAGCTACAGCTAGATCCTTCGGCAGCTTCGTGAATAGACCCCTGTGTGTCTTCGCACACATTGCCACAGTGCACAGACCAGGGCTTAAAAGCTGTGGAGCAATAGCTCTCATGTCTTTGCAATAACGTTATATTTTAGCTGCAGTCTGACTGCTACAGCTGAATACCAGTTTCCATCTAAGAATAACAGTGTACCCAAAAATGATAAGAGTGTTAGGCCTTGTTACCCATCCTTCTAGAGCCCTAAAAAGTGGTACAATCAAAGCATGGGGCTAATAAAAGGAAAGCGGTTACCAGCATTGAATACAATGGCTGACACAACAAGCTGCTGCAGCCACTGGTACTCCTTTTGACCTGCCAATATTTATCACAGTAGAACCTGGTACACACGCCGTTTATAAAGCATTACATCAGAGCTTGCTTCCCTCTGTGACTACCAGACATCATCAAAATGGATTTGGTCTGGTCTGGATGCTGGAACACACATTCCAGGCGGGGCACTGTCAGTTGCATGCATACAAATGGGCATCACTGTACCAGAGACCCAAATGCTCCAGAAACACAAGTGTGCGGGTTTTTCTTGTTGCAAGGCCTGAATGCAGCTTTTCTGACTCCAGGGGGATAACCCCTCCTCCTCCCATTACAAACATAAAGAAAGGGAGGTGAGTTCAAAAGTTGCAAGTGACTTATGAAGAATGGCTTCCGTCAGTGCCTTTTTGCACAAGTATTTAGTTTCGTGGCACAGTCCCTTTAAGTTTCCTTGTTATATTCATATATTAGTTTAACTGCTTTAATATAACTCCCTCTGTCCCCTGTCTGAGGATGATTTGTGATGAGCCGGATATAATTGGAAGTTCTGGATGGAACACAATATTAAGTCAAGCAGTGCATTATTCTCCTCGTTGAGTTCCAGCTCTGTGTTCTCTGACGCAGTTTGGTCTCTGTCCAAATGTACTTTTTCTCCCTTTTATAAAGTACAGTAAGAGCCATTCTCTGGTTCATGTTCTCTGTCCAAGAAATCCAAGCCATTAAAATCAGCATTTGATGATACATTCACATCACTGTGTTTTTCTGTTCATAGTCCCCTTTTGGTCCATTCTGCATCACGTATTTAATGTAATTTCCAAGCACATTTACACTTTAGAAAAGCTTGTGAATTCAAAGACAAGTTCTTTTTAATATGCTTTGATTTGTTTTGGTAAATTGCAATACACTTTTTGGCACATTGCATGTTCACATTTTGGAATTTTCCTTGTGCATGATCAGATGTAGGTTGGATAAAAGGTTGGCTCTGTCAGAATGAATTCCTCCATCTGAAAGGTCCACTCTCAGTCATACAGATTGTAATGAGATGTGTGTTAGAGTAGCTTGTATGTTTAGTTTTCTTAAAGAAATATCAACTAATGTTTGTTGAAAGTTGATAGTGGAAATGTTTTACATGCTAATGTAATAAAGATCTGATCTTTGGAAAATGTTCATGCCAAGTATAAGAACGGTAGTACATAAGATCCAATAGAAAAGATACAGTGGAAGAAGTAACTTCTGTGGTCAGGTTTACACATGGACAGAGTGTAAGGGGAGGTAGCGTAGCCATCGCCACTCTTGTTTTATATATATA
>NW_017306291.1:335238-374959 GCF_000935625.1 Nanorana parkeri | reverse complement strand
GGTTCTGCATATATCTACTGCTTGCTAGCAGTAGATATATGCAAACAAAAGTGAGGGTTTGATAACCCTTTAAAGTGACATTAAAGGCAAAAGATTTTTTCCCTCCCCCCAATGTGTCAGCACTTACCTTAAATTATATCTCTTTTTCCGATCTTCCTCTTCTTTCCTCATGTTTTCAGCCTTCTCTCCAGCTCTCCGATCCAGCGCTGACTGCTCTGCCCTTCCGATCCAGCGGTGTCTGCATGCGGGTGCACGCGTCCATAGACTTGCCTTGCGTCCCTCGTCGCGTCCCGGCCGAAAATGAGAAATGCGCATGCCCCAAGATCCTTTGCGGCCGCTCGAGAAATTTCTCATTTTCGGCACGGGACCACGCACGGAACACAGGTGAGTCTAAACCGTTGTTTGAGCGTTTTTGTTTTTTTAAAAACTTTTTGCATATATCTCCTGCTTGCTAGCAGGAGATATATGCAAAAAAACAGGAGGGTTTAAATATCCTTTAAGTCTGGGGCACTCCATCCCTCACCCTGTGCCTGGATCATGTGTATCACAAAGCTCTACAGCAACAAAACATAGTAATGTGCGGTGTGGATGACAGACCCATTTTAATGACAGTGAAAGGTATGATTTAGTGGTGAAAATTATTAGTGCCCCCCCTATATATTGTTCCTAGAGTCGCCACTGGTGCATTTATACTGCAGTTACTGGGCTGGTATATTAGAATAAGGAGAAATGCATAATCTCATATTTTTCACACCATGCCTGTAAATGCATCAAATTATAAGTTAATGCCCTCAATTTTATTGGCTTAACACTAAATCTGGTGATCTCACGGCCTGGCACTCTTTCTTTGACAGTTTTGCTGTTTCTTACTTGTTTCCTTGGTAACTGCTTGTATATTTAAATGGAAAACACTCACTACAGGATTTTAATATACCATACCTGGCAATACTAAATGGGGAGGGCAAGTATTTCGTTGGCTGAACTGAGAAAGTCTGAGACTTAAGAGAC
Source organism: Nanorana parkeri (assembly GCF_000935625.1). Lineage (NCBI taxonomy): Eukaryota > Metazoa > Chordata > Amphibia > Anura > Dicroglossidae > Nanorana > Nanorana parkeri. The sequence goes on along the minus strand of NW_017306291.1, from coordinate 373,951 downwards.
AGAAATACATAATTTTTCCCTTTATACAAGTCATCATTTTGGAAATCAAATTGAATTTTGGGCATCAGTTTACAATAATATGATGTGAGAGTGGAATAAGAAGATCTCTGCAAAGAGCAGGAATGTCACAGTCTGCAACCGGGGCACACAAAATGACAAAAAGTAGTGTGCAAAAAATGGTGTCTGGGGTGAAAACACAGGAAGTATGTGTCTGTGTGTTAACAGGAACGCACTAGAGGCGCAGGTTCTAAGAAGGGCCAGGTGTTCGACAGAGCCTCTAATGGTGAGGATGATTGGCTGCTGGACACCTTCCAGGTTGCGACCCTCTAGCATGCCCACACAGACATAAAGGTTAGTTGCATCACCGAGGTGCTGGATGCAACAGCAGGCAGGGTTGAAGCCTATACACAGACACACAAGTAGGCACAGGTGCAAGGACTCACTTGAATAAGCTGATGATCAATCCAATCCAATCACAGCATCTCACTGTGAGGAAGAGGGAATCCAGACTCACAGGGAACAAGGTAGGTGGTAGCAACCACAGGGATTACAGAGGCAAGAGATCAACAGGAAGTCCGACTGGGTGTAAAGACACGTTGCTCGAACGGCATGGAACAAGTGAACTGGACTTTTAATGAAGAGGTTCAGAGTGGATTGGCAGGAAGCCAAGCAGCTCAGACAGGAGGTAAAACCGGGCGCCGGATCATCACACAGGGAAGTGTGACAAGGAAATGCCCTGAAAATACAACAGGAAGTGAAGAAATCTCTACAAAGAGCAGGAAATGCCCTTAAAATACAACAGGAAGTGGAGAAATCTCTACAAGAGCAGGAAATGCTCTCGTAGGTGTTACCGGAAACAAGTGTGCCTGAGATTTCTCATCTGTTTTTGTTCTGGTGACAACAAATTTTTAATTGTCCCTAACTTTCTATCGCAGTGACGTTAGCCACCAAGACAAACAGGCAGAGTAAATCTGATGGATTCTAACCCCTTACAGTTCTATCTAAAAGGAAGAAAATAAAAGACACCAGACCAATCTCTGGCATTGGAGGAAAATAAATATAACTAAACCCAAGAACAAAAATGTAATACAGCCTACCAGTTACTTACAGTGAAGGACCCTTTCTGCATGAAGCAGTTAAAGCTTATCTGAATCCTGGATTACCGTATTTTTCGCTCCATAAGACACACTTTTTTTCCCCCAAAAGGAGGGGGAAAATGTGCCTGCGTCTTATGGAGCGAATACCTATCGCCCGACACCCGGGACATGCAGTTTCGGGCGCCGGGCGAGTAGTTTCTTTTTGTACATTCAGCCCTGCTCCTGACAAGCAGAGCTGAATGTACAGTGGGAGCTGCTGTTCGTTTAATACAAGCGATCTAAGTAGAGCCCTTGTATTAAATCGAGCGGCGGCGGCATCGGCGATAGTGTCCGTCCCCCGCCGAGGTTCTTCGTCTGCTCTGTGTAATTACTGAGACAGTGCCACCTGTCTCAGCAGTCACTAACTGCAGCTTCTGTGACAGAATTTCTGTCATAGAATTTCTGTCACAGAAGCCATCTGTCCTATCGTCCGGAGCGTCTTATAGACCGCAAAGTATGGTAGTTTTTATTCTTCAGGCTGAGAGCATTTTATAAAGAGAATACCTGTTGGTCCTTCCAGAAATGCATTGTGTATGTCTCGTCCTGTGAAATAACTTAACGTCCAGACTGGGTGACAACAATGGCTCCCTTTATAGATACAGTGGAGTGAGTGAGTATAGGCAACCATGGTTAGGAAATGTGTTACTGGCTGGACCACAAGGTGAAAATAGAGGGAAAAAGGCCTGAGTAGAAAACTGATGCAGCCACCACATCTAAGGACTGATAAGCTGCATTATATTTCATTTGTGGTTTTGCAGACTTCTCACCCCTCAGAGCTAACAGATTCCTTGGTTGAACCTGAATCCAGAACCATTGAGCTGCAAGACAAGAGAGTGCTCACCACTAAGGTGGCATGCAAGACTGGGATCCTTCCTTGTGGTACTCAACCTGTCATCAGACCAATAGGCAAAGCAGTGCAGACAAAGCCAGGAACAGCAGCTATATAAACATATTAATCATATATATAGTGCCAGCTAAGTTACCATAACTTCAGGGTTTGTGTTCAAAGGCATAACTTGCTTCCATTTAGGATGGTGTTGAGTTGCTTCTTTACTGATAGGAGTTACTTTTTCATTTACAATGATCAGCCATAACATTATGACCACCCGCCTAATATTGAGTAGGTCCCCCTTTTGCCACCAAAACAGCCCTGACCCATCGAGGCATGGACTCCACTAGACCTCTGAAGGTGTGATGGGGTATCTGGCACCAAGCTGTAAGTAGCAGATGCTTTAAGTCCTGTAAGTTGCGAGGTGAGGTCTCCATGGATCGGACTTGTTTTTCCAGCACATCCCACAGATGCTCAACTGGATCGAGAACTGGAGAATTTGGAGGCCAAGTCAACACCTCAAACTTGTTGTTGTGTACCTCAAACCGTTCTTGAGACATTTTTGCAGTGCAGCAGGGTGTATTATCCTGCTTAAAGAGGCCACTGCCATCAGAGAATACCCTTTCCAAGAAGGGGTGTCCTTGATCAGCCACAATGTTTAGGTAGGTGGTACGTGTCAAAGTAACATCCACATGACTGGCAGGACTCAAGGTTTCCTAGCAGTACATTGCCCAAAGCATCAAACTGCACTGCGATCACTTCACCTCTCAGTGGTCATAATGTTATGGCTGATCAGTGTATATTTTGACAGGTATTGGGTATTGGCAAACACATGCTTGCTTAAACAAGCTCTTAGAGAGTACATAGAATCCTTCTAATCAGTCATGGCATTTTGTGACTTGTAGTTCCTCACTAGACTGTGCAGATGCTTTGGCTAGACAACTGAGCATATTTGCTTTCAAGGAACTTAAGTAAAGGCTTGAGAAACTGGCTGCATTGCTTACCTCATAATAAGTAACTGCCTAGGGCAGAGTGTTGTTTTCTTAGCTTAGCTTTCCAAATCCAGCAGGTATTTACCATTTCACAGTGACTAATGAGACATTCCCACAGCACAATATGCTTGTAGGTGGCCGTGCTCATGAAGAATACTGACTTCTCACATTCTTTTCATTGTTACTAAATTTGGATGAGAAAATCATTTTACAACACGCCAAAGCAAGGCCAGAGCATATTAAAAAGTGATATATTAGCATTGCCCCCTGCTGAAGTTCTGTTAACAATTCTAAGCCATTCAGGTCCAAAACTAAAATATTATATATATGCCTGCCTTACTGTATAATCGTGGTCCATAGTTGCTACAGGCATCTTTACCTACACAGTGCAATCTTCCCTTGTGTCTGAATGCTCCTCCTGATTTGCTTACTTGCCTCTGCCAATGCATCTGAATGCTCCTCCAACTTGGCTTACGTGGCTTTTCCAATGAGCCTGAATGCTTCTTCCACTTGGCTTACTTAGCTCTTCCAGTCTGTTTGAATGCTTCTCCCACTTGGCTCTTCCAGTGTGTCTGAATGCTCCACCCACTTGGCTTTTTGGCCTACTTGGCTCCTCCCTTGTATCTGAATGCTCTTCCTACTTGGCTTACTTGGCTCCTCCCTTGTGCCTGACTGCTCCTCCCATTTGGCTTACTCGGCTCTTCCCTTGTGTCTGACTGGTCCTCCCATTTGGCTTAATGTATTACTCGGCTCTACCGTTGTGTTTGACTGCTCCTTCCACTTGGCTTAGTGGTTTGTTTGGCTCTACCATTGTGTCTGAGAGTTCATTCCACCTAGTTTATTAGTTACGGAAAAATAAAACTCCTGTATTGCTTTGGAACCTAATCTGCTGATTTTATTTTAAAGGAGTTCCAGAAAGCGTGTCAAAATTGGGCTGATCCCATTATCTAAATATTATGTCTTCTCATGCAGTCTTAGTTATGTTGGGTCTCTTTTTAAAGTATCCAAGCAGAAATAGGAGCGAGGTGCTGGATATAGAGCCTTGAAAAAGAGGTCCTTAAATGAGACAAATGGCTTAGCTTTGGCAGCTCTTTGCAAAATGGTAACTCCCCAAAGACGGGGGTCAACCAAATTGAGAGATCTACGTACAGTTGAGTCAGAAGGAATGCCAAAGAAACAATCTGAGAGCCCAAAAGTATTTTCTTGGATCCGTCATAGAAGATTGATATATTTATTCTATTTTATCAGTGTTTTTTTTATCAACATGCTCCACATGTATCACTTTTTGTAGCCCTGATGAAGGGGGATTGTCTGGCCGCCTGGCCCCGGAAATGCTTGTCTGCCTTTTGTTTTTCCATCGATTAAATACTTTTAGAACACCAGACCTTCTGTTTGTGGTTCCTTCTGGCTCAACTATTCTTATAAAGTAAACAGATAATGAGAGAAACATGGAAGCTATGATGGCCGAGCTCTCCATCTGAAAATTCTAGTTCTTGGCGGTAATTCTGGCTTTCTTCCTTCAACTCTCATGTTCTTCATTTACAAAAGGGACAGAAACTGTTCACTGAACAGCCTTTACACCTTTAATAAATTAACCCCTTTGAGGGGTTAATTTATCCAAAACAAGTATGGGAAATGTGGACTTTCCTGGAAGTTGCACAAAACTAAAATATGTTTTGGGGGCAGTTGACCTTTCAAGTGTATGTAAAGCCACAAGATTTTTTTCATTTTAGATAGAGTAGGGAAAGGTTAAAACGTAATCAGTTTTTTTTTAGTGCTCATGTCCAGCTGGGGAGACACCACAGGAAATGAGAGGAAATCTATCCAAAGTGAATGGATTTCCCATCTCAGAGAGTTGTCATAGGAATAGATGTCCAAATTGAGGGATTTTTTTTATTTATTTCTTTTTGATGACAACTCAAACATTTTGGATTTTCCATTACTTTGTCTCAGTGACAGTGGTCATACATACAAATAGAGGGGTGAATCACCCCAGCAGGTGTACACGCATAAATGCCGGCATAGGCGTTAACGCGCATACACCCACGTAGAGTGTGTATGTGGCTTCCACTTGGAGAACAACTTTTAAAATACTAAGAAAAGCATACAAAGTAATCCACAATTTTGCTCCAAGCTACATCACGAACCTCATCTCAGAATATTACCCAAACCATCCTCTCTGCTCCTCTCAAGACCACCTGCCCTTTAGCCCACTTGTAATCTCCTCCAATATGCAATTCCAGGTTTTCCCCCAGAACCCCTCCCTTTATATGGAACTCCTTACCCCAATCTGCTCAGCTTTCTCCTACTCTGCCTGCCTTCAGGTGATTCCTGAAAGTTCTTAGTGGAAGTCTTTGCTGTCCTCACCTGAAAATGAAACTTTTACTTTTTCCATTACCTCATCGCGCACAGTTATCACCTTTTGTACCACTTGACCACTTGCAACTACCTTTTAGATGATAAGCTCTCACGGCCAGGACCCTCCTAATCCTCGTATATAAAATTGTATTGTAACTGTACTGTCTCCCTGTATTTTGTAAAGCGCTGCGCAAACTGTTGACGCTATATAAATTATGTAAAATAATAGTATTCAAAAATGGCTTGTGTAGCAATTGAATATGTTATTTTTAACAAACTAGTGTTCCTTAACATGGACATACTCATACATGGAGTCTAATTACTGAGTGTTATGAAGGAATTTGAATTTGTAGCAGACGTGTGCCGACAACGGAGACGTCGCCAATCATCTGCATGACTTGAAGCGCACTTTTGTTTAGTAATAAATACAGCACGGTATAGGAGACTGGTAATAGAGGTAGACACTGTGCTTGGTTCTTCCACTGATTTGTAAGTATCATGTTCAGGACATAATCCAGTCCTGCATGCCTCCATGTTGTTCCATTTCCATGGCAGAGGTTACCTTATGAAAAGTTGAAAGCTAATTCAACCTTTAATTCCATGTTCCAGCCATATTTATTGTGTAACATAGAACATGGTGCTATTCCTCAGCCTCCCACCCTCAAACTGCCCCTCTACCCACTTACATGAATTGCAGGGTGATTCTCCCAACAAGCTTCTGTATATTCTGCCTGCACAGCCACATCATTCATTCACAGATCCCTTCACAGCATCTGTAAATGAAAAACTACAAATTCCATCTGCCACTGTGGGGCATTTGTAGTTCTCGTCACCACACTTATTCTATTAATAACTATTAATAACTTCCTTCAGCTGCATAACAGTATGAACCTTGGGTTGAAGGACAGTACAGGAGCCTGGGCATTGCGCCTGTGATCCAATAATCATGGTTGCAATGCTTTAAGGTCTCTGATGAAAAGAAATAATAAATGCATGTTTTTTTCTGTTTGCAGTATAGGTGCATTTATTCGTTTTTTGTAAAAGGTGGAATATGCCTTTAAGTGCAACAGGCTATTATTGGGTATCTCATATTATCCACAGAGGGTCTTTTAATTTTAAAGGACCTCCATCGTGACAGCAGAAGGAGGTGGAAACAAGGTTGGTCTGGATGAACAACAGAGAAAAGCAAGCAATCAGGAGTCCTCACCACTGCAAGAGGCGGCTTAGGCGGTGTCTGTGGATTCAGATAAATGGTTATGGGTTTAGAAGCCTTTTTTTAACGCCAGATAAGCTAGATATGAAGAGCCTTTTTATGGCAGAGTTGGGCTTTAACATACAAAACAAGGGCAATGCCTACTGTCCCTATTCTCCACGGCGGCATATTGTTAGATGCAAGTCGACAAGGACACAATATGGTATGTTGGGCACAGTAGCTCCTCAGCGCCTAAAGGGCTCACAGGATCCCGGCTTTATTTTAACACATTTGTTTTACAATTGCTATTACCTGCATCTATTGTGTTCTCCTACACTTTCTCATATTTGCAATTTGTATGCAATGTCTCCTTCACGTTTTGTATTCGCTTGAATCACATTTTCTCTGCTTTCTGATGTTTTATGTCCTCATCCTGTCTCCTCTTTCATTTTCTTTCAGCTTTTGTTGAACAGACTCTTTATGTGTTTGCTCTTCTCCTTCCTTCTTTCATCTGCTCGGTTTCTGCTCTGTCCCTCCCTAACAATGTGGCCTCTACAACAAGACAAGATACTTAGGTGAGGTCTCCGCAGCAGTTTTAATCTGATGACACTGCTTGTGCCTCATGAGCGCCGTTTCCTCCATTGCTGGCATAGCTCGTTATTTTCTTGCATTTTCATGTCTCAGAAAATGTGCAAGCCTCGGGTCTCCTTTTCTTACCATTGTCAGGACATTTTTTCTGATCATTTAAGAAAAAAAATGTTTCAAGATATTTGTAAATGTGTTGACATTTTTAAGCTTTAATCCAGTGTGGTATGCAGCGATGCTTTGAAATCAGAGATGGGCTTGCGCCTGTATGCATTGTTCCAAGCAATGTTATGATTTTGTGCTCTTCCTTTCCAGGTTCTTCCACATGACAGCAAGGCACGGCGGCTCTTTGTAACAAGTGGCGGACTTAAAAAAATTCAAGAGATCTCGGCGGACCCTGGCTCACCTCTTCAAGAGTACATCAGCACTATCAATAATTGTTACCCCGAGGAGATTGTCAGGTACAGATAGATGTTCAGTACACTGGAAATTATTCTTTGCTGTACAGTTAAAGCAAAGCATGTGGCAGGTAGCCAGTTTAGAAGTAATAATTATGCTCGCTAGTAGCATATACCTGAATGCTTTTTCTTTCCAAACATATGTATATTCCCTCTTAGTAGCAATTTTCCACTTAGTCAAAGAAAATCTTCACTGCCAGCTATTTGCATGTAAACTGAATGTGTAACATAACAAATTCACAGAGCAATTTCACAAGAAAACAATCTCCTTTTTGATAAAAGCACTTAGGGACTTCGGTAAGAATGCACGCTAACAAGAACATTTCTTATAGCCCATAGCAACCAGAATCCTTGTTTAAACCCTGTAAAGATAGAAGTTAAAACAAACTTTAAAGGAGAACTATGGGGTCAGGGCTTTTCCCCATAGTTCTCCTAAGGGTCACGGGAGAACACAAACTAGCGTCCTCCCGTCACCCAAAGCTCAGTATATAGTGAGCTACAGCTCGCGGTATACTGAGACGCCGCAGCCGGACCGGGTTCCGACATTGCTGTCGACATCCACCAGCTGTTTCATTGTCACAGGTCGGCTCAGGTTATGAGGCTGAGTGAAAATCGCCTCATAATTCTCCTGTAACCACATGCATGAGCTAATGCAATTAGGCTACACCAGAATCATAGTTCTCCTTTAATGTCTGAACCCAGTTTTCTCCAGCGCTCTTCTTTTTATGTTGTTTCTATGGGCCCTTATATCACAGTGTGGGGGCAAAGTGATGGGAGCTTGCGATTGAGTATGCTCCTGATACAAAACATCAATGCATATATGTGGAAGCACAGAATAAGGCCAAGCTCCATGCTCCAACATATATGCATATGGCCAGCAGGAAGGAGTTAATTTTTCAACTTTGAGCTGCAACTTTTTCAACTTCAAACAACAAAATTAGATTGCAACAGCGTTCTAAAGCCAGACCACATAACAAGCTATAGGAATTTTCACTCTCTGTCTACTGTACTGAATTCCCAAGCAGCATTATCAGCCCTGCCTTAGTTCTTCCCTGCTGGACTACAGAACACTCCCCTGTTGCATTATGGAGAGGGGAGGTGTTCTGCTGTTCAGCAGGGCTGACAACACTGCTTGGAATTTCAGTACAACAGAGGCAGCTCACTACAGAAAATTGTGAGCTCACTGGATTTCTGCAGGATTATCAGGTATTTTTCTGTATTTGCAGTGTAGAAGAAACATTAAACATGTGCATGTATTGCATATGTGCTTTTTTTTACCAGGCATACCCTTTAAATCTCATTGTAGCTCTTATTATTTTGTGGCAGAATTGACATTGGCATCTGATTGGTTGCTAACGGCAACAAGAAATGTTCTTACTAGCACAATTTTCATACATATGCTATTTAGTTAGTATTGAATGGTAGCAGCTTGACACTTTCCACTACAGTCCTCCTTCAGTGCTGAAGATGTTCTGCCACTCATACACAAGTGTGACCAACTACTACTAGCTTTACTGTGAGATGGATAAATGAGAACCTTCAGAGACATATTGAATAGAAGGTATTATACGGTGCCCTAGCATACCTTTATTTCTTAATAGTGCATTACAGAACACAGGATGGTATATCTGAACCATGAGTTATACTGCCACCTTCAGGAGATTGAATACAGGAAATGCTGTAAGGACAGCCCTGTTTAACCCCTCCCACTCCCAGCAAGCCTCAGTTATTTGCTAGTGTCCTTAGGAGAGTGGATGTCTTTTCTCACATCTGGAAGAAGCAAACAATTTTTTGTTCCTTCCATTCCCTCCTGCCTTTTTTTCAGCACATCATAGCACAGCAATCCTCTGGCATCCTGCTGCCTACACTGACGGATCACAGAAGGCTTAACCCTTCCTGCACTGCAGTGCAAAGTTGTGAGTACCCCTTTTGGGACTTTCCTCGCTTTTTATAGGGGGTGTAAGCCCTGCTGGCTTACACTTGGCTAATACCTAGGCTGCTGTCTCCAAACTGAGTCACTCGGTAATTAATTGCTCTGCTGGCAATTTGCAGGGTTGACAAAGATGACAAATGAATGGTATGACATCTTATGGTACCCTCTGTTCCTTTATATGTTTACTTTAGATTTTAGATCAGAAATGCAGAGTTACTTTATTACCTTATTGTTGTTTCTCCATGTCTTGTTTCAGATGTCTAATCACTTTTATGTTTATTTTCCAGGTACTATTCCCCTGGATATTCTCAGGCACTTCTGGAGAGGGTCGACCATTACCAACCTATCCTTTCCTAAATTTGCAAAATATATATTTTTTATTTACATGCCTGTTTTTATTATTGACACTGAAATATATACTTTTAGAGCAAAATGAACATTCTATGCAGACACTGTTGTGTAAAAAAAACTACAATATTTAATATCTTGGTTTTCTATCTCTAAGTAAAAATATTGTCGGCGAATGAATGTGTCTGTCTGTCTTTATGTCATTCCTCTAGCCCAGCTGGCTGGAGTTGTTCTATTGCAGTGCACTGGTATAATATTGTATCTTACGCTATGTATTATATTGCACTGTATATATATTTTTTTAAGCTTAAAAAAATAATATAGACAAAAATAAAAAACTGATCAAATATTACAGTAATTTGTTTTTATAATTCAACACTGAAATGGGTAAATAGGAATATATTTTAATTAGGGATGCACAGAAATTTCGCCCGCCGAAACATATCAGCCAAAAATTGCACTTTTGGCAAAATGCTGAAAGTGCCATCTTTCGGCCGAAATAGAGGTGCATCCCTGGTTTCTCTCCTCCCCGCTGGGCGCTGCTCTGTGTCCCAGCGGGGAGGAGAGAAAATGTCACAGGAGGCCGAGCGCTGTGGGAGGAGCTGGTCTATGAGCGGCCGGCGTCTCTCCTCCCGGAGACAGCTGTCACAGAGGCCGAGCTCTCCTCCCCGCACTGCCGGCTCACCCTCCTGTGACAGCGGGTCAGGATGGAGAGCGGGTACAAGCAGTCAGTGATCAGTGATCGCAGACTGCTTGTAAATAATTGAGGACATACTGTAGTATGTGTACTGTGTCCCCAATTATGAATGAATGAGAAGTAATCTACATCAACTCCTGATCATTCATGATTGTGGTTATAGTAAACATACTCTGTCATCATGTTATGAATGAACAGGAACACTCCGTATAGAGGATTCCTGTTCATTTATTACAGATGAGAAAAAGAGATTGAGGACTCTGTTTAGACCCCCAATATTTCCCCAGAGCACCCAACAGTAAAGTAAAAACATTAAACTATTTAATAAAAAATAAATAAATGTAAAATATAAAAACACTTTAAAGCTTATAAAAAATAAATACAAATAAAATATTTTTTAAAATGTGAAAAGTTTAGAAAAAAAAACATTTTCAGTTTCGGCCTGACATTTTTTTAAATTTTGGTTTCGTTTCTGTTTTGAACTTTTCATTTCGGTGCACCTCTAATTTTAACGTCTGTTAACAAAATATGCTCAATTGGAATATAACTGTTTTATATGAAACAATTGTTTTGATAGGCAAGTTTATATTGCAGTATTAGCCCCATGCACATAGGCATATGATTTTATATAGGATCTTGGTTGCTAGGGAGCAGCTCCTGACCCTAGCATCCTTGGTTGCTAAAATGCAGGCAGATCATGCCCCTTGGTTGCTACCACGCAGGTGTCTATTCAGGGCCGACATGTAGTGTTTAATCTTCAGCACAGACACCGCTTATTACACATTGTAGATATTTGCATGCTGGTCATAAGCAGCGGTGGCAGCCAATAGAGTACATTTGTGCTGTATCTATGTGAACTTTAGTACAAACATTTATGAATATGCATTTATTTATTTATTGTATTTTTTTAGCACAGACATATTACTCAACACTTTATAGAGTTAGCATAACTATTTACATTAGTTGTTGTCCCCCGCCGAAGAGCTCACAATCTAGTGTCCCTATACCCTCACACACTAGGGCCAGTTTGGGAGGAAGCTAACACTATCAGGGTTATTCACAAAAGGGTGAAGAGTTTGGAGAAGAAAGGAAAAGTGAACAATCTAGGACAACATAGCGGAACTGGAAAGTGAGCTGAATTGGAGAATTTTTCCAGTTCAGCTATGTTGTCCTAGATTGTTCGCTTCTCCTGTCTTCTCCAAACTCTTCACCCCTTTGTGAATAACCCTGTATGTTTGGTTTTGTGGGTAAAAACAAATGTCAATATTCTACACAAAGCAGCACAAGCTCACCTCTAGGGCACATAGAAAACAGTTGGGGTGCTGCTCTACGGAGACTTGAATGTCACTTTGTGACAGTTAAATAAAAAGTTATAAAAAATCAGATAAACAGTGCCTTGCATTGTAAAAACACAATGGACCCATGCCCTAAAACAGCTATTTTAGGCATGAAGGAGCCCTAAATATTATTAAAGCCTTAATCAAACATACCAGCGCTGTTTTCTGCAGTGTTTTTATTTACAATCTGCGTACATGGTATGCACAGAGTATGCTGCCTCTGGTGATTACTGACACAGTTACCAGTCTGCTAATGTCAGCTCTCAACCGATCTTTCAAACCATCAAATGTCTTGAATGTGCAGCACCATGGCAACTGCAGATCTAAATAGAAGCTAAGATGGCACCATCCTCAGTGGTTTGGGGGGTTTAGTTCTACTTATAAAGGAACCTACTGTGAAAGAAATATAGTAACTAATGTTGCTGCAGAAATTAGTGGGTCAAAGGCCATCTGAAGCATGACAGTTAATGGCTTGTCAAAGTGACACTAAACTCGGGAGTCAAATCTTGAAATACATTCAAGTACCTTAACTATTAACAATACTGGACCTTATTTATGTATTACTCGGCTGTAGATCCTCAAATCATCTCTGATTTGGTGATTACACTGTCCTTCCTTCTGGAGTGGTGGCTACTTTTGTCCCCATGGTCCCTGTGTGTGTTTTAAAGTAAACACCACTCCAAGCCCGCTCCCGTGATGTACTACAATCTCACATTTAGTTTACTCCTTTGTATTAAACTTGTAGTCTATCACGGGAGTGAGCTTGGAGCGCGGACTACTTTATAACACAGACAGGGACCATGGTTCCTGTGTTTTTGAATTTTACTTGCATAAGACTGAGGAAAGTGAACACAGCTTCACCTCATTCACAAAGCTAAGTAAAATTTCACTTTGCATTGTGAGCATGCTCTACTCCTTGAGTAAATCAAACTCTTTAGGCTGTGAGAATATTGGTAATACACAGAATGCATTTAACTAACCCATTTATGTTCTTTACCCATTCATGAACAGGCCACTACTTGGACTTCAGGCTGCCTGATCTGCTCATGCTTATTCCAGGTCAGTGACCAACTAGTGAAGGAAGAATAGGGATGACAGTCTTGGTGTATGGACCTTTAGAAGCAAGTCAACATAGGCAGCTGCCATATTTCCATCCTGACTGTTTTCCTTTAACATAACTCTGTCACTGTAAAAAGTTGTTAGCACATATAAAATGTAGGTACCTAGAGGTCAGGAACCGGGAAGTGCCTGAACATACCTGGAGCAGCTCTCCTCCCACTACTACAGCCAAATGCTCTAAACGGTCGAAGGTCTTACACTTCTCTCCCCTCACACACATTCCTATTGATCAGTATGGCGGCCCATGATAGTTGTGGGCCAATAGGAATATGGAAGAGCTGGATGGGAGGGAGTTGGCAAGCTCCGACAGTGCCTGGAGGTGTCAGGACTCTCCATTCAGAAACGCCCAGGATTCAGGCATTGAACAGAGCAATTAAAATTTCTGTGCAGACACCTCTACACTATGGGATGTATTTATAAAACATTTGCAGAGCTGTTCACGCTACAAACGTATGAGTTTTGGAGTCGCAATGCATTATGGCCACTAGATGGAGCCAGGAAGCATAGGGTGTTCCTATCTAGTGGCCATAATAAGCTGCAAATCAAAAATTCAGAAGTTCGTAGAGTGAACTGCTCTGCGAACGTTTAATAAATACACCCCTATATGACTGCTAGGCTAGCAGCTTTCTTTTTCAGGTGACAGAATCAGAGTCATGCACATGTGGAACAATTTAATAACTTTTTACATGTAACTTGGCATGTAAAAAAACAGGCTGGATACAGACAACAAAATATTCTCTAATCTATAGAAGATCATTGGCTATCAGCATCTCTCTCCCTCAGGTCTGGAAATTGATAATTCTAAAGGTCTAGCAGCAGAAACCATAGTAAAGCTTTGTATAGACCAGAGATCTTCTGGAAAGCTTCTTTGTTTCAGCTTTCCAATACCAGATCCCTCTAATATCAATAGTGAATGATGATCTCAGTTTGCTTCGCCCTCTTTTCTCAGGTCTGTGATCATATCCGCTCAGATATTCTGCAGCAGTTGTGGAGCTAAAAGTCCCAGCATGCACTTCTAACCAGCAGAGTTTACAGAGTTTTACTTCACCAATAGCTAAAGAGCAATGGTTGAAGAAGGAGAACTAAAGGATGTGGCTCAGCATTTTCCTCCCACCTCTTATACATTACAGATATCATCCATTACAACAAAGCCCTGTGGTCGTCTATCTGGGTCTTTATAGGACTCTGTGATACCTGGAGAACTGAGACTTTCCTCCTCTTCAAGTAATTATACCTTTCAGTGCTGGCCATTATGAGGGAGATGCGTGTGCCATTTACCCATCCCATTTAGCTTTCACCTCATTTTGGCCCAGAGATTACTTTGACCATTTTTTTATTTTAATGACTTTAAAGGAGAACTATGGGGTTAGGGCTTTTCCTCATAGTTCTCCTAAGGGTAACGGGAGGACACAAACTAGCGTCCTCCCGTCACCCAAAGCTCAGTATACCGCGAGGTACAGCTCGCGGTATACTGAGACGCTGCAGCCAGAACGGATCCCGACAATTCTGTCTGGATCCACCCAGCTGTGTGAGTGACAGCTGGCTCTGCACGGCTCTCTGCACGGGTAGATCGAGAAGTGAGCGAGCGACGGTATGTGTTCGCTCACTTCCCGATCTACTGAGCCGACCTGTGACAGTCTCATTGTCACACGTCGGCTCAGATTATGAGGCTGAGTGAAATGCACTCGCCTCATAATTCTCGTGTAACCACATGCATGAGCTAATGCAATTAGGCTACACCAGAATCTACAGCAAAAATACTTGTGAATGGCGGAGACGGCCATCAAGGCACTTGTCAGGATAGAGATATAAGAGCTGCCACTGCTGACTTGTCTTTCAAGGTGCAGGTTTAAGGGGAGTCATCTTTATCCTTGCCTCACTATATAGTGTGACTGACAAGCATGTGCGTATCAATTGTCTGTAATAGAAGTCACCAGCACTCGATTTTATGTGCAAGAAGTATAAGCGCATTTTATTGAACTATCACATGAGTCATTAAGCCAACGTTTCAGGGCCTGTTCACACGATGTTTGTTTTCTGTGCTGACCTGATCCGTACGCTCCTGCACTATAAATGCATCCCAATGCATCCCTATGTGTTTTATGGGCTACAGTTCTCACGTGCGCAGTCCGTTCAGGTTACGACAGAAAAATATTGCATGTCACATTTTGTACGGTCAGGAAACGGTCCAGAAACGCAAAACACATCAAACGCATAAAAAACGCACTGCACTGCAGCTAACATACTGACAACCCACTCCAGCAAAAAAAAAAAAATATATATATTTTTAACTGGAACGCATAAAAAACGCGGCAAAAGACATAGCACCGCGTCTGCAGATCCGCACCTGATCCGGACCTGATAATAGCGACCGTCACTATGTCGCCCTGAAGAAGAGACCCTGTGTGGCTCCGAAACATTCGCTCAATCACTCATGTGACAGTTCAATAAAAATGCGCTTATACTTCTGGCACATAAAATCGAGTGCTGGTGACTTCTATTACGAATTATATTACACACTGTGCCATCTGTGTTGTCACTTCGAGCACCAAACTTGTGTATCTGAAGGTCTACACGCTGTAAGGAGTGCAGGTGATTTCTCAATATTTGTATCAACTGTCTGACACTGGAACTATTGAGGCTGATTTACTAAAGGAGTTTTTTGTGAAGATTCACTGCAGTTACCCAATCATGTGAAAAGAAAATTCCTTTTACTTATTTCATCTGCATGCGGGAATGATCGGGCGATTGAAGTAATTATTCACACAATTTATTGTGTGGACATTCTCATCTCATTTAGTAAAGCAGCCCTATTATGTGTCTTTTACGGCCCATTCACCATGTGACGTTCTACTACGTTGTATTAATGCACGCATGTCAACACACATTCCGTTAAGGCAGGCCATTCATTTTTAATGAGCTGGCAATGCACAAGAATGAAACAAAAAAAATGCACATGCAGCATATTACCCAATGCATTGCACCACAATATACTGTAATGCGTTATCATTCGTTTTGGTTTACTGCGATGTGTTTTTGAGCTGCGTTGCCATTGTGCATGGGCATGCCATTCAAAATTAATAAGATTGCAACACGCTAAAGCACGTTAGGTTACTGCAACCCACCACAACGCAATGATGTGTTTTGGCCTTGTGAAACGGCTGCAGGGCTCTGTTTGTTATTCTGTTTTGGTTACTTTCTAGCTGGGGGGCATACTGAGGTGGCTACTAAGCCATTCACACAGATGTGTTTGTGACACATCTATTGTCTGCCACATACAATGCTGTTTTAACACCTCTCTGTGGGCAAGTTAATAACACCTCCTAGCTACAATGATGCAAATGCAATCAACACCTGGTTACAAATAACAGATTATTTGGATTGGAGCAACATTCACCATATTTATTCCCGGAGACTTTTTGTACAAGTCATTCTGAATTGAGAAAGCTAGTCAGATAACCAGTGAAACGTCTTCAAGAAAAAAAATACAGCAAGTCCAGTTGCTTTGACTTATTTTTTACAGATATACCATGACCTGGATGAATGAGAACCTTCACAGACATTCAATTCACACATACCTGTTACAATCAAAGGCAGGCAACCCTTTAGGAGTTACAGGCTAAAGCTGGCCATACACCTTACAATTATCTGAAGATTTTCTGTGGCCAGATGGAAAAAGTGCAACAGATTGGCTCAGGTGGAGGTTCCTCCATACACACAGTTAAGTGTAGATGGAGGAATCTGTTGCACCTTTTCCATCTGACTACAGAAAATCTGCAGATAATTGTAAGGTGTATGGCCAGCTTTATTCAATAAAATAGAGCAAGGAGCGCAGCACTAGGTGCAAAGAGCATTTAGTCACAGGCGGGACCAATCAGAATCCATCTGTTTTTGCTTCTGTAAAGTGTCCTGATTGGCTGCTGCGGGTTATCACATTTTACACCCAGTGCTTTCCTTTCTGTATAGTTTATTGATTAAAGCCATTGCGTTTTTTTTTTATAGAATACTGTGTTTTTGGAATGACTTTGGTGTTTATGGCATGTGGTCAGCAGTATTGTATGTTAAAGAAAAACTCATCTCTTCCTCCGATCATAAACTTTTCCTTCTACTGACCTCTGACTTTCCCGCTGGAGCAAAAAAAAAAAAAAGACAGAGATGGAAAATTGCCTGCAACAGAAGACACATTGTTCCTTCGCTGCACTTTAAAGGCTTTCTGTTTGTTGGTTTTTATTTCGCTACTCTTTCTCTTTTAATTGAATATTTATTTACCATGACCAACATGAACTGACCGTCTGTGGTGGACCAGTGTAGAAAATGTCATGGCACAATATAAAACAGCCTCCACTTCTGAAAGATGTTCTCTTTTTACATGTCCTGTTCATCAGCTTGATGCAAGCAACTGCATGTTGTCATATACTTCATAAGACCACAAATGACAGTTCTTAGAATTACCCATTAACGGCTCATTCACACGACCATTCCTGACTACACCCCCTAGATCAGTGTATTTCTGCGTCCGGTACAGCCACGTTTTTATGTTCAGCTGCACCCGCTCAGCCTGTACAAATCAATGACAGACTCCGCAGCGATTCGCATATTCGAACCTTCTGTTAGGGACAGATGAGCGGCTCTGGATGCAAACAGGCTAAATACAAAGCCCCTCACCTGCCCCTAGTCGCATGTAGGCGCGCCTGCACAGCAGCAGGCACCGTCAGCCTGTCATTGACTTGTACAAGCTTCCTGTACACAACTAGTGGCGGAATTATCGCCATAGCAACCCAGGCAGCCGCTATGGGCCCCGGGGCACAGGGGGGCCCGGCCAGGATTAGGAACAAAGGTGTCCCCCTGAAGCCATGCGGGTCGCTATGGCATCGCAGGCTACTAGCTGTCACTGGCGGCTGTGAGGAGGAACACACCGCTTTTGAGATCACTGACAACCTGTTAGTGATCTGTGAATGGCGCGTTCCTCCTTACAGACGCTGCTGAGTCAGTGACAGCTAGTAGCTGTGGTGGAGGAGGCCGGCTGCGGAGGAGGAGGCAGGGCCCGTCTTCGGCAGGGGAGGAGATGGGGCCCGGAGGAGGTGGGGCCGCCGGCAACCCTGCAGGAGGAGGAGGCAGGAG
The DNA here is from genome assembly GCF_000935625.1 of Nanorana parkeri. Classification (NCBI taxonomy): domain Eukaryota; kingdom Metazoa; phylum Chordata; class Amphibia; order Anura; family Dicroglossidae; genus Nanorana; species Nanorana parkeri. The sequence continues at coordinate 355,846 of NW_017306291.1, read as the reverse complement.
CCGGTAGTTGAGGAAGCTGGCAGCAGATCAGTGCTGACAGGTAAGAGGTGTGCAGGGGTGTGACCAGCCCACCTGTGGATCCTGCAGAGCCCACCATAGACAGTCTATGGTGGGCTCTGCAGGGTCACTCTCAGGTGGGCTGTGTAGGGTATCAGGTGGGTTCTGCAAGGGGCGTAACCAGAAATCACATATGCTGTTGTGGGCAATGTACGGACGTGTCAATGAGCAATTTGTTGGCCTGACTCTCTGAGTTAATTCACTACAGGTATAAAGAGTGTTCACTTTGCAAAGTAATTGTTCACTAAGCTCAGTAAATATGGTGAAGCTATGCTCACTTCCATTATCAAATCGAATCGAGAAAATGCATTTTTTTGTATTTCCTTTGCGCATGATTGGGTATTTAAAGTGAACTCAGCTTCTTTTAAAAAAACAAGAGAACATTCAGTTTGCTAAATGTCCCTATTCCTATATAAATTAGACCCAGGGTGTGCAAAAATGAATAGACCTACATATAGCTATATTGGCCCAGAAGACATCTATGTTGAATGAGAAGCTCATTTCTGAGGACCTTCTACATCTGCAGCAAATGTTAAACATTTTATTAGCTTTCTGTCTCTGCAGGATTCTTTATTAAGTGTAGATGACAAGGTTGCTTTAATCTTGAGATGGAATCCTCTCCATCCCTCCCATTCCTTATTCCCGCTCTTCGCCTCCAATGCACTTTCCCTAAACTGCTTGTTATAACATACTACATGCTATACGTCATAGCATACTAAGTATGTTAGAAATTTTCATCGCAATTAATATTTGGCCTCCGTTAACCTCTGATGAAAGAGTTGCCCATTTTGTTCATCCCCAACACATGTGCTACAGACACCGGCGGTATGGAATTTAAAAATTCTTCAAATAGACATATGGCAATCCCGAGGAAGGGCAAGGATCACATAAGTGTTCTCAGAGGTGGTCTTCAAGATCTTTTACCTGCCACACTAGGTTTTTGTGTTACTTCTTAATGTGGATAGTCGGGTTCATGAAAAAAAAAAAATGTCCCCTGTTCACACCTGAGCAGCAAAATGCCAAAAGCAGAAACAAGTACATGAGCTTTTTTTGTCAGTTTACAGCTTGTTTTTCCCCCATAGACTACAATGGAAAGACCAGGAAACGCACGGAAGAAGCATGTCGCACATTTTCGTGCGCGTTTTTGTGTGTTTGTACACGCATTCGTCCATTGACTGCAATGTATATTGAGCAGCCAGTCAAAACATGCGTCTTCATGTACGCGCATTTTCATGCATGCAAAAATGTGCCAGAAATGCTGAACCTGCACGTACAAACGCGCAAAAATGATGTTGCCTTGTTGTGAACGGGGCCTTAAAGTTCATTGTACAGAGACTGCATGGTCAAATTGTAACATGTATGGCGAGCCTAAGATCTAAGGACACAATGTGAATGGTGCCTTTGTTTTATCACAAAGGGTTGCTATTTCTAATTGCATTGGCAATATGATGTGTGTTAAAAAATAGTTCTTGGGTGAGTCTTCATTTAAAGGGCAACAGAAACATTCTTGTTTTGGGCTTTTGCCAATACATGGTGAACAGTCTCTACACGTCTAGTATATAATAGTAGATGGGTAGGTACTGCTGGAAATGCATCCACGGATGGAGTGGTGCTTGGCTCGGAGACTTCTTCCATTAAGCTTCACAGCATGGATCTCCATAGAATGAAGGGGGGTAAAAAGAAAAATGCAGCCACATCTAAGGACTGGTAAGCCACAATATATTACATTTTTACTTAGATGCATCTTAAGGGTAGAGGTTCAGATTCTTACAAGTGCCCATTCCCATTCCTGAATGGTTCTGTCCAAGCTGGAAGACCTTGCTAATAAAGCCTTGACATAAAATACAAATACGAAATCTAGCCTACCAGCCGGGCTGGGCAGAGGGGTAAGCAGAAGAGGAGGCCGCCTTGGGTGCTTTAGCAGGATGGGGCAAGAACTGCAATCTATGCTGCTGAAGTAGCCCCTAGCTCATTGGGGGGGGGCAGTTACAGTTCGTCCTTTTCACCTTCTGTGCTAAAGGTCCTCACTAACTACTAATTTCCACCCAAAAAAAAGGTTATCAAGCAGCAGGAGGTGAGATCACTGGGAGTGAGAAATCTCAGACTGCTCTGCCTCTGCCACTTGCCCACCAACATGCAGTAAGGATATAAACACTGGGAAGGGGGGCTCAGCTATGAGTTATTATGTATTATGGAATCCTTCAGGAATTATCACTTTTATTTTAATTACAAAGGGATTCAGAAGCGGGGTACATAAACAGGAAATGTCGAAAGAAACCCCTATGAAATGCCTCTCTTGCCATAACAGCTGCCTGAATAGTCTGCCCATGGATGGGGAAACGCATGAAGAGATTAGGCCCAGTGGCTTTATCAGAGCTGCATATATCATTCGAAATTGCTCAAAATAAAACAAGCAGAGGTAATTTTATAACAGTAATCACTTTCAATTTGCCAATAATTACCCTGACAATGGCAAGTAAAAGACGTTCAAAACTATATGAAATCCAGAGCCAAGGGGTAATACAATTTAAAGACAGTAAAATCCTTTTGTTAATCATCAATGCAATTTGCCCGGAGAGGAATAAGGGAACGCGCGAGCCGTTTTCAGGGTGAGATCTTTGTTTAACTGCTTCAGGACTGGATGAGTTAAACAGGTTATCTAATTATCTCTTGCACTACTGCTCCATCCATCTCCATCAAGGCTCGGCACAGCTTCAAGTGGTGTTATTCTCCCCGTCCCAGTGGGAGGCAGGGATGGTTATTTCTGGGAAGCTTCTGACTGTCAGGCTTAAGAAGACCCCAAGGCATTTGAAATCTTTTAAATACCGGTAGCAAATGTAAGAGCTGTCAGCGCGCTGCGCAACGCTTAGATTCCTAATACCGAACCTAAGCGCCATTCTCCGCAAACACCATAATCGTGCATACAATTATACACGCGATTGTAGCTCTTCCAGGGCTAATTGTCTGACTTGCAGCTCTGCCAGAGGTATGGCAACTTTGGAGAACAAGACTAACAAAAGCAACCAAATTCTCAGCTGTTGGTTTCATTTGTTGTCTGATGACGCCATGGAGGACCTGAAAACTGGAAGCTGAGGTCACCATCGGTGTCGCTGACGTAGTCTTATTACACTTGGATCTTGGCCGTTCCTTGAGAGAATCTTGACTTACATGGTGGCCACATGGAGGTTCCAGCACGTATTGTAGAAGTAATGGCAGATCTTTAAAAAAGAGTTTTAGTAAATTAACTGTGCTACTAAATTTGCTAGCAAATTCCAAAGAGCTACATACAAGATTCAGTTATTTTATTTGCCAAAGGATTTGTATATATGCCAATCCAGTCCTGTGATTTACACCATCCTGCCACAAAGTACAGTCGGGGAGGTGACCTGACTTTTTGCTTCTGCTGTTAAGCAATAGAGTCTGGTCACATCCCAGGCCCCAACCTGGGAACCAAATGTTCTGTCCTTGTCACTTCCTTTGAATTCAACTGAAGTCACAAACAATGTTATCTTTCTTCTAAGCTATCCTCCACAACCCATGTAACAGAGGTGAAGAGAGGAAGATGGGTTTGTAGTCTAAATCAGAGGAAGAGCCGCGTGACAACCATGGATACAGTGGCGTGAGCATAGCCACCCTGGGACAGGAAATGTTTTATTTGCAGAATTGCCAACTTAAAAATCTCCAGAGTCGCTCAAGTATTTCTTTAAAAATTGGGTTCAATCAGCGGAGACTCAGCTGATGTACATTGCCAGCTTTAATGCCAAAAGTCTGAGTGATTAAAGAGTTATTCCACTTTTGTTGAGAAAAATCAGTCCCCTCTGTGTAATCTGTGTACATTACAAGGATTTAAACAAACTTTGTTGCGGTTTCCTACCTCCTTTGTATACACCAAGAGGGCAGCACCCATACATGCAGATGACTTCACCCGACACCGCGCACGCGCAGGATCATGTAACATCATGCACTCAGCCTCCAATTTGGCACGCCTGCGCAGAACGGGCCGATGGTCCATATGGCTGACTTGCGTTCTGCAAACAAATTATTATATGCCCAAATATATTTTTCGTATACTCGGGCATATCATAATTAGTTCATTCGGATTCGGATGAAGCGCCAAATCAACGGAATTTAGTTGAATTGCAAGTTGGACCGAATCTGAATGCACATGTCTAACAGATACAGTATGGTGAGGGAAGGTTGTCACCCTAGGACAGAGACAGAAAGAAGGTTACTGGCCGGATCACCAGAATCAAAAATAAAGGAAAGAAATGGAGGCCGTGACCACATCTAAGGACTAGTAAGCTGCAATATATGACATTTTTATTTTTGGGTTTTCATTATAAAACACTATCACCCTGAGAGTCAGAATTACATTGAGAAAACGTTTGATATTTTGTGTTAAATTGTAACGTGGTGGCTTTGTGTCTTATGCTTGTCGGGAACACCATCCCGTTAATTAATAATATATCTATGTTCCGCCACAGACAGGCAACAATTGGAGGAAAGAAATCTGCTTGTCTTCCCACAAGTCGTCACCGTCCGCGTTGTGCGATAACGAGTGCCTCCGACCTGACAGTCCTGACAGGCTCTGCTCAGCCTTCATGCCTTGGCATCCATAGCTATGGAACTGTCAAAGGGAATGTGGACATGTCACTAACACATTGGTAAGTCTCCAGATATTTCTTTCTAGATATATTATTTTACACGTGGAGGGGTGGACAGGGAGCTCATTAATCTCAGAAATGCAGCATCTGTTTGGGCTCTGCAGATTCATGTTAATCATTAGCTAAGAGGAGACAACTGCTGACCACGAGCCACGTGAGACGGGGAACCCATAAGCCAGAGCTCAGCACGCCTGACCTCTGGCATTTGAGGGGTTAATTGGCATCAAGCTTTTCCCTTTAAATATAAGGCTGTACGGCTTCAGTCCTCGAGTGCCACATGCCGAGCTGAATTTGAGGCAGATTTTGCTTGCTGAGGGCACCGCACATTTCAGAGATCCATCGGCCTAAGGTAGCACAGGTCAGCCTACTAACTACCTTGATTACCATAAGGACTCCTGTCAACGGGAGTTGTTTTTGCTTTGACGTGCATTTAGATTGCTGTAGATACCAGCTGCACACGGAATAGTGTTGTGACCAGTAAAATATGTGCTTGTGGGGACTGCAGCGGATGGTGCCTTGCAGAACCTCAGATAGTTGAAGATAGGTCACCAACACTGTGCAATTCAACACGCAAACATGTTTTTTTTCATTGGAGATACGTCTCATAGGTCAATAAGTCAAGTGTCCCTCCCTCTAGGCGAAACCTTGATCTCACTGTGTCACCTTAAGGAAGGGACCCTATGTGTCCCCTGAAATGCATCACATAGGTCAACAAGCCAAGGTTTGTGGGCCATACAGGGTGCCTTCCTTTAGATGAGAACTTGATGTCACTGTGTCACCCTGATGAAGGGACCCTACATGTCCCCAAAAATAAGTCACACATAGGTCAATAAGCCAACGTTTCTGGGCCACGCAGGGTCCTTTCCTCTAGGCGAAACCTTGATCTCATTGTGTCATCTTGAGGAAGGGACCCTATCTGTCCCCGAAAATACGACCAATGTTTCTGGGCCACACACGGTCCTTTCCTCAAGGGAACACAGTGACTTATATTCAAATACCTGGTGTGCATTTGGAACACCAGCCAAACATTGAGCAGCACTCATGGCAGTTCAGTTTTTGGCCTGCTCCATTGCACTACATGTCTTTGTAATATATCCTATTGAGGTGCATTTGAACAAAGCTGATCATAAGCAGACTTTTCTTGTCAATGCTTTTGAACGCAGCTGGAAAATGCAACATCCAACAAGAAGGCCTGTCAACATGAATTCTAAGGCTGGGCGGTTCAATCCAATTAGTGATATGAAAGTTGGTCAATGGTGCCACCAAATGCTACAATCCGTTGGCACTTTTGGCATCCCATGCCACACATTTTTTTTCACTTTGAATTGTTTATCTGCTTGTCATACATGTATCAATCATGATTTCTGGGTGATCAAGAGAACTAATTTCACATACAATAATTACAAGATTTTGATTGCTAAATCAAAATTGAGAAGGTGAATATACCCAGTGGGGTACATGACAGGGGTTCTAATCCTTCCCTAATCTCTCAAAAACTAAAAGAAAGTTTTTGTCTATGCATTCGCTTTAAGCGAGACATCTAGGTCACCTACCTGCCCCCTGTCTGTGAATGGACACCAAAGGAGCAGAAGCAGACCGGTGAGATAATTCCTCTGCTCTCTCTTCATGTTAGCATGTTCCATATCAGTGCATGTTCATGAAGCACACCTGAGTGGCCCCTCTTCCAGTACTTTTTTTGAGGGGATCACATGGCTCTAATGTTGAACATACCTGTGATGCAGAAAAAGTATGCTGGTTCACAGTCCTCCAGCTGAATACTTGTTCTTGGTTGGTGGCTTACCTCATAGTGAAGGGCTCAAGGAATGGCAGCACAGCTGCTTATTTTATTACAGGTTCCCTTTAACTGAATAAAACAAAGAAGAGTTCAATACAGGAAACTATAAAAAAAATATCTATTTAAATATGAATTCTATAATTAAACTCCAAAGTCAGTTTTTCTTTTTATGATTTTTTTTTACTGCCGGTCTGAGAATTGTCTCTTCTAAAGTCAGTAAATCTTTTATGTAAAACGACGAGAACAAGTAGCCGGAGTATCACGTAAGATGATCGCAGCGATACAATTACTCTGATTCATTTTGTCAGCTGGTTGTGTTGGGGCATCTTCGTGGCCAATTTATCCTAATTAATTAGATCAAACACCTTGCCAAACCAAGAAGTTTACAATTAAAACGTAAATTGACTCCCCCCTCCCCTCCCCCCGGGAATTCCCCTCAAATGAGTCGTTCTGATTGTTTTTTGATTGGCAAAATGTTTATAATTTAGTTTATACCAGCCAATCGAATGGCCCTAATTGTAGCAGTTGTGGGCTTTTTATAAATCATTTCAAGGCAAAGGATAAATGTGCCCCCCCCTCCTTGGGTAAATATAACATCCACCTTTTGTTTTAGTTATTCTTTGATTTAGAAATCTTTATGTTGCAGGATGCACTCTGGTCAAAGTTAAAGTCCAATTAAACTGTTTGTTTAAATCAGCTGAATACATTCTAGGCGCATTCAAGTAAAAAAGTTGTTTTTCACAGTTGGATTTCTTTAGAAGGCAGCCACATCCTGAGTAGAAAAGCCTGTCCCCAACCAGCATGTTGCAGAGTGGGGCTCTGGCTCTACTCTCTGTAAGGAAGCAGTGGTCTCTCTGTAGAGGTCCAACACAACATTTGCTTTCTCAGAGCCAGAGCTCTCCAATCAACAGGGAGCATGAATCTTGCTGATTGCAGAGCATTAGGTCTGGCTCGGCAGAGGGCATTGGATCTCTACAGAGAGACCGTGGCTTCCACCCAGAGAACAAGAACAAAGGGGTTATATATGTTTTCTTCTGAGATTTCTTGGAATGCATGATTAATAGTGAAGCTTATGATATTATTTTTATTGTGTCTATATCAAGTTGGTAATTTTGACGCTATTGAATAGCTGTAAGGAAACATTATAGTTAGAAAGCAAAGCTACTATAAATATATACTGTGTGTGAATATATATATATACACACATACTGTATATCATTTAGTGATCAGATTGTAAAACATAATATATAGTAGGGGGATACCTGGTATTAGCGGAGGTAAACCATGCCTAAGACAGAAACATCCAGAACAAGTTTAAGCAGGCTTGTCTTGGCTCTTTTATTCGGCAAGGCAGTTCAATGTACACAGAGTACAGTTTTTTGTGTTCTGTCAGTTGTCAGCCTTTTCACACAGCGGCAGAATCTCAGATCGGAGAGAGAGAGAGCCCTGAGCATCAGTCAGTTCACATCTATAAAGGCCTCTGAGACTAATAATGAGGTCTGGCTACCAGGTAATATGTAGACCTCGGAATGGAGGCTTTATCCCAGACAAAGCTCTACAAAGCCTCCTAGAACAGAACTTATTACATTTGTTTTCCCCTTAAATGTAATTAACCCCGGAGCCCCTCTACAGGTGCAGGTGAGAAATCTGGATGACAACTACACACCATATCTGCAATCCTGCCAGCCAGTGCCTCATAGTATACTGTATAATATATATATATCAGATTTATAACATCAAATTAAAGACTTATAAACAAAACATTTTAATGAATACATAAAATCTCATATAATCTTTTAACATGCAAATATAGTTGCAATACTTTTTTAAATCTGCAGCTTTCATTATAATAATTACCTGATGGCCCTGCAAGGTCCTTATTCTGGCATGTCTTGGTATAAGGTGACAACGCTGTATTACGTTTTCCCTATTGTGCTTCTCCATTGTCACCCTGTCACATTTGCTTTCCAATAGAGACAACAATTGGCCATTTAAACACATTACACAGGGATGGTCCACTGTTGTCACCATCAGGAAACCCACCATGAGAAATGCCATGCAGCCATCACTAGAGTGCATATAGATAGGAAGTGGCTGTAAAGAGGCAGCAGGAGCAAAGTGGCGCAACAAAGGATTTTTGTCAAATAAAACTTTTTCAAATAAAACAATAACCCCCAAACCACGATAGTTTTTCTTTAAACATAGACATGTGTATAGTGAAATATTCTGATAGTGAAGAGGGTATGCACAATAATATCTTCCTTCAAAGACCTTTCCCTGGTATTTGCTCAGCCTGCTATTCACTCTACACTGACAGGAAACAGACCAACATAGCAAAGAAAAGCGAGTAAAATATAAGCGGAGGACATTAGAGGAGAGGGATTTGTGCAGCGTGGTGAACGCAATATGCCGGTTATTTTTCACCTAATTAGACCTGCATTAAAATAGAGATCTGTCGGCAGAGCAAGCAGAAGCTGTTCTTTTTAACACATCACTTGTAGAGCTTCTGACCTTTACCCTTCACATAATAGCATATGCCAACCTAATCCTATAAAAGGGATTATACCATATGTTCTCAGCCTTCAATTAATACAAAAGGGAAAAGATGATAAGATATAAAAGACTCGCCCGTTGGAAGAAATAGAAGGCAGGAAAAATAGCAACAAAGTCCGATAATATCAAATCTGTGTGAAATTTTTGTAGTTTCTGCATAAATACACCGACAGAAATATAGACGGATAGACAGATAAAGGGAGGAAGATACATAGATAGATAGATAGATAGATAGATAGATAGATAGATAGATAGATAGATAGATAGATAGACACAGGAACACATATCTGAAGTGATAAGTTAAAAGATTTGCAAATGCATTTAATAGATAAAAATTTCAATTTGCCATACGAAAATCTTGGTCTTTTTGCAAGATTCTTAGGATTAGGTTAATCTAAAATCTGAAATAATGACCCCTTCCTGACCCCCCCACTGTAAATGAACATCCGTCTGGCAAGTATCCAGTGCCAGGAGGATGTTAATTAAAATACCCTGTTTACAGCTGAAGCACCTTCTGGAGACCACTGTGATCTGTGGGGGTTGCGGAGGATTTGATCGGGGACCACTCAATGATAATATGATGGCAGTGTCCACATACTTTTGACCATAAAGTGTACTTTCTGCTGGTGTTGCTAGTGCAGTGATGTGAGGATTGATCCTTGCTGGGAGCTTCCTTCCTTCCAATTAGCTGCAGGAAATACCCGTCTGCTGCTTGACGTAAGGGGCGGGATGCAGTGACATCATTGACCTTGTATGGCTCTCCAGACACATCAGGAGCTGCACTTGAGGTATTCTATTTATCAAGTGTAAACAGCCATGTTAGGTAATTGTAATTTACCAAATATAGGCATGTAGCCATATAAGGTCAATTATGTCACTGCATCCCGCTCCTGACGTCAAGCAGCAGATGGGGAATTCCTGGCCAGCAGCTCATTGGAAGGAAGGAAGCTCCTTCTATGTTCTGGAGGGGCTCCTACTGTGTTCTGGAGGAGCTCCTTCTGTGTTCTGGAGGGGCTCCTTATGTGTTCAGGAGGAGTTCCTTCTGTGTTCAGGAGGAGCTCCTTCTGTGTTCGGGAGGGGCTCCTTCTGTGTTCGGGAGGAGCTCCTTATGTGTTCAGGAGGAGCTCCTTCTGTGTTTTGGAGGAGCTCCTTCTGTGTTCTGGAGGGACTCCTCTGTGTTCAGGAGGAGCTCCTTCTGTGTTCTGGAGGGACTCCTTCTGTGTTCAGGAGGAGCTCCTTCTGTGTTCTGGATGGGCTCCTTCTGTGTTCTGGAGGAGCTCCTTTTGTGTTCGGGAGGAGCTGCTTCTGTGTTCAGGAGGAGCTCCTTCTGTGTTCTGTAGGGGCTCCTTCTGTGTTCGGGAGGAGCTCATTCTGTGTTCTAGAGGAGCTCCTTCTGTGTTCTGGAGGAGCTCCTTCTGTGTTCTGGAGGAGCTCCTTTTGTTTTCAGGAAGAGCTCCTTTTGTTTTCAGGAAGAGCTCCTTCCGGGGGCAGAGGAGCTCATATTTGGACTGGGTTTGAGCCAAACCTGAACTCATCCATCCTTGACACTTTGCCCAAATTGAAAAAAGGTGTGGGACCCATGGATCATCTGCTACCTGCCTCAAGATTCTGACTACCGGTTGCTCTTGTCTGTCCAAATGTTATTTGGCCCACCCCCCTTTCCCCTGCTATTTTTCCTTTTCCTGACCCCTTTTCCTATCCCTCTGATGTTATCACTCTATACCAGGTGTTACCTCTTACATCCTACCTGACGTAGGTGACAATGTATGTCCACATGCCTCAATAATTGCCTGTGTACAAAGCCTCTGTACACCCCCTCTGGTGTACAGGATTCCCGTTTGTTCTTCTCTTTCCCGCTTTTCTTTCCCTGCTCCTTCTCAATATGCTCCCCTCCCCCCTTCTTACTGGTTCCCACTTCATTCCTGGTTCTTGCAAAGCTATCCCCTATGGAAAGTCGGGTCTCACTTTTGTGGAGACTAGTGGGGCTTCTACTCATCATCCTTTGTGCCCCCCAGGTTACAGGACTATCCATTCCATTTATTAGCCCCAATTTCCCATCACCCCCTGAGCACGTAAGATGTGAAACATCTGATGTTTCCTGGAGGGTAGCGCAGTGGGTATTAAGTTGCACTGTTGGTACTAAAGTGCTTGAATACTAGGAGGTTCATGAATAAAAGTTCCTTCTTGCGTAGAGCCAGACGAATACAGTTTGCATGGCACTAGCGCACCTATCTGGCACTAATGATTATAGGAATAATACTTGTCAGTGGCAATTAGGGGCACTAGTGCCAAGCAAACCGCATCCTCCCGGCTGTACGCAAGACGGAACTTTTATAAATGAACCCCTGTGTCTTTTAATGTGTTCATGTCTTGTGCTACCTATAGCAGGCGTAACAAGACTTTTGTCGGGGGTCTTCATAAATAAAGAATTTCCATTAAAGAAAATTGAACTAGAAAAAAACAAAAGCACCAGCACTGTTCTAATGCCTCCCCTACAAAACGTTGGCTGGAGTTGGTACTTACCTACTTTCTTTGTAGTTTTGGATGGAGCAAGGGTACCTTTTCCCCATCTGTGTCCCATTGGGGAGTTTTCCCCTTCACTTCCTGTGTGTTAGCTACAGGAAATCCCTAAAAAGTGAGAGAAATCCCCGCTGGTCAGATAGGTCTGCAGAATTAGTGTCCCCTTTAGAAGATTTCCCATTTATTCTTTTTTTATTTTAGTTCCACTAATAACAGTCACCAGGACTTATAGAGCACGTGAATCTCCCTAACAGGGACACAGACAGCAATAAATACTTGCCTGGTATTCTAATCCCTCTCCACTCTATCCAAACCTAAAAAGAAAGTTTTGTCTTAAATTGCACTTTTAATACATATATTTTGTATATGAACATGTAGACAAAAGCAAACATCTTCAGCATCTAACTATGAAATGTTCAAATTGTTATCATTTCGGTGAAAGCCTCCCTTGAACGCCAGCCATTGGCGGGATATGGCGAGCTCCGCTAGAACGGTTAATTGTTATTAGGCCTATGACTTCCAGTGTTTACTCACATACATGCATAATTACAATGCGCTGTAATGAACCTCTGCCCGCAGTTATATTTGTCTAAATAATGCCTTTTAATTATTAAAGCGCTTTGGAAAAAAAAAGCCACACTCAGCTGCATGTTAAATATTTAAAGTTTCTCAAAACTTTAAGAACTGTTTGATTAATATAAGGGGTGGGGATCCCAGACTGTGGGCACCCGGGGTGGGGGGGAGTTTATATAAACAGAGGCCTATAATGTGCTCTGAATGTCATCCAGAGAGAACTCGGGCACTTTGAAAGCAAGCAGGCCCTGCAAGAAACTTCAGCTGCAGCCCTGGAGCTTCCGGACGCTGTGGGGGTTAACCTTCTTTAAATGTTCCTGGCGTGTGCTCACGGTTCAGCCAGTCACTGAGGAAGTGACGTCGCCCATGAAGCGTTCACGGGAAGACGGCCAGGTTCTGCATGTGGCCATAACTTGAAGTGAGAGCGGAGGAACAATGAATGTGTACACTAAACCGGATCCAATCTCGCCTTTAATCAGCTCTGAGAATAGCGGCCAGGCTCTGGTTGGGTACTGCGGCCCCCCGGGGGGGCCCCCAGGATTTATGGGAATGTGTTCCGAGGGTCCTTCGTGTACTGTATGTCGCTGTGACGTGGACTTTGGCTGGCTTTTGACAAGTCTGGATTATTGAACACCTTCTAAATCCGGGGATTATGTGGGAAGACATTTCTCGGGAAAAGTCGTGGGAAGAGACGCTCTTTGTTCGAGCAATCCTCCTCCAAATGCTCCTTTTCTAAATGGATTGCACAGAAAAGTCTGGAAGGTTTATGGGGTCGCTGCTGCTAGCGCTGGCCATACACTGATTGTTCCAAACGCTCCATCAAATGAACGTTTCCATGTTTCCATTGAATCTCCCAATTATCATTTTATTTATTTTTTTACTGTGTTGACTTAACGAGATCTAATATGAAAGAGATTGGACGGGATGGATAATTGCAATCATTTCTAAGCCGTGCGGTATACGGGGAAATATAGATCGGTCATCAAACAATTACTTGTTCTTTCCCTTTTTCTTTTTACTTTTTTTTCCCCAATAAATCATTTACATTAAAAGTGATGCAGACGAATTTACCGTTTGTATTCCATCGATTGATCGATATACATATCTAACTGATAAATATGACTGGATGGCTTGGATATTTCCAATGATTTTCAAGCCATGCGGTGTACAGGGAAATGTATTGGTCGATTGTCAAACAATTGCTTGTTCTTCTCCATTTTCTTTGAATTTTTTTTCGTTTTAACTTTTTTTTTACCAATAAATAATTTACGTTAAAAGTGATGCAGCCAAATTTACTGTTTGTATTGCACAGATTGATCGATATAAACATCCAACTGATAAAAATGATTGGATGGCTTGGATATTTCCAATGATTTTTAAGCCATGCGGTGCACAGGGAAACAGATCGGTCAGTTGTCAAGCAATTACTTGTTCTTTTCCTTTCCTTTTTTTTAATGAAATAATTTACATGAAAAGTGATGGATGCAGACTAATTTACCGTATGTGTTGCACCAATTGATCGATATACATATCCAACTGATAAAAATTATTGGATGGCTTGGATAATTCAATCATTTTTAAGTCTTGTGATTTATGGGGAAATAAATCGGTCGGTTGACAAACAATTACTTGTTCTTTTATTTATTTCTTTTACTTTTTTCAATAAATAATTTACATTTAAAGTAATGGGATGGATGCAGCACAATTTTACATTTCAATAAAGTTATAAAAGAATCAAGTAAACAGAGCGAGGCGTCATTTACCACGCATTGCACCGCGGCTGTCACAGCGCACACCAGTGGCCGCGGGTTGCAGTGCGCTGCTGGTCTGAAGGGGTCCTTTTATGTTAGTAAATTGACTTTAAAGGCTACTAACCAGATACATATCTTCAGACTAATGGATTGATTTTAATTCCAGACACCAGAGAGGGGCCCCATTTTTAAGTATAATTTGGGGCAAACAGCTGAGCACATAAATGGAATACGTACTTGTAAATGATCCTCTTTGCCAAATAATATGCATATCCGTCTAGCCAGTTTTCTGATCCAAACACAATAACAGGTCCAGATCAGCAGCTGATGTAATGCAGGATTGCCAAGACTGTGATTGGATGATGAAGGAATAGCAGGTTAGTAATGAGGTCTTCTCTACGCTCTTTCCTCCAGTCAGCAACATTTTTGTTGCATTCACGATCTGAATGTTAAAGAGTCATACTGCCTGACATACTATATCATGTAGAACTTTCCAATTATATACCCTCAAAAGCCTAGTTATATCTACTCTGATAGAGTGGAGGACACATGGCAGCCTCCAGCTTCAATTTATAATATGCAGCAGCCCAACTTTTGCATATTTACTATTGGTTTCAAGACCACAGCGAGTGGTTAACCAGCTAATTGAAGCTGGACTTCCCGCTAACAGCTAAATACATATATGGGAGCTGCTTTTCATGCCAGAGAATTTGTATATTTATGTCGATTCAGTTCTGAGATGTAAAAAGCTTTACTACACAGCACAGGCAGGCCAGGAGATCTGATTTTCTCTACTGTAGTTCAGTAAAACGTACAGGTCTTGTCCCTACCCCTTTCTGCTCTCTCCTCCTATCCGCATGTTCCTTGTCAGCACATGCGCACACTTGATTGGCTCCCTGTGATGCTTATCCCATTCCCAGTCTAAACTACAGGAACTGCAGAGGTGCATTGATGTATTTTCTAAATCTGCCTGGAGTTTAGCTTTGAAGAAAAACTTCACTTTTGTCAAAAATAAATAAATAAATAAATACATAAATAAATAATAATAATATAGCATATAAAACTGCTAGACAAGTCATTTTGTAATGTATTGTTTTCAAGAACTACCGTTTTATTTCAATCTGCAGCCACTGTAATTTTCTAAAAAAAAACCTTTCAAATAACTCAATGCATTATGGCTGCCTGAAGGGGGTGTCCTGTACATCATTAGTGTATGCAACCCCCCAGAAATTACATTTCCTGCTTCTGTGATTGGCTCACAGATTTCCCCAGAAAAAGTAAAATGTAGGCATCCTTTGCAATAGGAGTTTAATTTTGGTGAGATACTCCCTAAGGCTTGTCTGCTAAAGGGATGCCGATGATGCAGCTTTCTTCATTAGAACAATGAGAGTGTACCAGCTGATATAAGGCTATAATGAAGGCAAAGCCCCCCATTCAGGAATCTATCTGGAAAGGACATGGTTAAACAAACAGCAATTTCTTCAGAACAGCAATGTACGTTGATCACCCAGAGGGGATTCTTTTTTTCTGAACAAAAGTGGAGTTGCACTTCAAGCCTCATGTATATTATGCGTCGTGGCTTCCAGCGTGATACCTTCAAACCCATATTGCCTTATATAAATTCTCAGGCCACTAAATGAGGGACTGTTTCCTCTGTTTGGAAGTACACAGCATTATGGGACTACAAAACCCTGCCTCAGTTCCTCACCATTCCTGTATCTATGATTTCGTGTAGGCAATTTGTTCATTTCCTATATTAGCTGCCTAATGGTTACAGACTTAAACTTATATGCCCAGGGCAGTTCCTTCTTCCTAACCTGGTGCTTGTGGCTAGAACGTAATGGAACAGCCGAACCATGACTCCCTACAAAAATGTGCCAGTTGTAACCCTCATAAACATTTATATTCTCCCTAGACTCCCAGTATATCCCACTAACAAAATTATGAAGAAGCTGGAGCAATTGCTGGTCTACAGCATTACAGACAGATTGATATGTGTCCTGTCACAGGCCGTACCTCACTTCGGTAGTACCAAGCAGGTTTGCACCCAGTAGGGCACATGTTTTAAATGTAATTGGCAACATTTATCACACAATATTAATATGTCCACTATAGAAGGCTTCTAATATTGACATGTTCCCTATAGGATTCTAATATTGACACATTCCCTATGGGACTTCTAATATTAACATGTCCTCTATGGGCTTCTAATATTGACATCCCCCTTATGGAAGGATTCAAATATTGACATGTCCCCTACAGGCTTCTAATATTGACATGTCCCCTATGGGAGGCTTCTAATATTGACGTGTCTCCTATGGATGGCTTCTAATACTGACATGTCTCATATGGAAGACTTCTAATATTGACATATCCCCTTTGGAAGGCTTCTAATATGGACATGTCTCCTATAGGCTTCTAATATTCACATCCCCTTTAGGGAAGGATTCTAATATTGAATATTGACATGTCCCCTACTAGCTTCTAATATTGACATGTCCCCCATGGAAGGCTTCTAATATTGACATGTCCCTTATGGAAGGCTTCTAATATTGACATGTCTCCTATGCAAGGCTTCTAATGTTGACATGTCCGCTTTGCAAGGCTTCTAATATTGACATGTCCCCTTTGCAATGCTTCTAATATTGACATGTCCCCTTTGCAATGCTTCTAATATTGACATGTCCCCTATGTAAGGCTTCTAATTTTGACACGCCTGCTATAGGCTTCTAATATTGACGTGTCCCCCATGGGCTTCTAATATTGACATGTCCCCTATGGAAGGCTTCTAATATTGACATGTCCCCCAAGGGCTTATTATATTGACATGTCCCCTATGGGTTTCTAATATTGACATATCCCCTATAGAAGGCTTCTGATATTGATTTAGTACAGCTATGTCCCTTATGGGCTTTTAGTAAGGGATTGTCCCCTATGGAAGGCTTCTAGGCCCAGGTTATTCAATCCTTGCAAAATGCTAGGGGCACTCCAGATCCCCTGGAACCCAAACTTTTATAATAACTAATATGGATGAATACTCCAGGCTATATTCACACAAACCTCCTGCATTTGGTTCATTTAAACTCAGGAGAAATTATCTGGGAAGTATAAAGAAACACGTCTAAACTGAACACACCTTAATGTAGGTAAACACGCATACCTCCTAACTGTCCTTCTTTCATCTTCAGCTGTCCATTTTTATGGTCTGCCCTCTATATAAAATGTGCTATTTAGCACTCAAAAGTCTTTTACAAAACTAAACCTTTCATTGAACCTCTAAATTATAACATTTCTTGTTTGAGCAGTCAGCGTAGGGGGAAATGTGAAAAAACCTATTACTCCTATATTTTGAGTAATTCTTCATGGTTGGGATAACTGGGTGCATGTCAGGAGTGTGTCCTTTGCCTACATACTTTGTGCTATAACGTGCCCCTCTTTCCCTTCTCAAAGAGTTGGGAGGTTTGAACAGAGTGTGAATTATTCAATTTAAAACCAATCCATGCATTTATAATAACTTAGAAATGTCCTATACTGTACATGCAGGTATATCACTGCCAGTGTGAATGAGGCCTCATACATGACTAGAAAATATTATATTAGACAGTTGATCTTTGGGATATCTGCCATGGTCCTTACTGTTGCCTTCGGGTCCCCAATAAATAATACAACCTTGCTGCACCATAAACTTGTATATGAGCATTGTGGCTGTCCGTCAAGATATGTTAATATGTCACTCTTTGCTACCATCTGCTCAGGTACATAAAAAGAGGGAGGAAGGACATACTTCCTTAGCAATATTAGCTGGTTATTAAAATATTAACACATACTGATTAAATTATTTACATCAGGCTGATCTCTTTTACATAAACAAAAATTCCCCAAAAAGATCCATATACCCCACCAGGGTAAGATTAATTTAAAATTGCATTGCAAGCAGATTAATGGAACTCTGTATTCATTAATAAATCAATAAATGTATTTTTATACAACCCGTGCAAGTACCTGAATTTGGCTAGTCATTATTTTCTTGCAGTCCATGTACAGCAACAGAGTGAGGGGCAGAACTGGGAGCCAGTTAGGTATGTTGCATAGAAATGTAAAGATAAGGAACGCACCGATAGGAGGAGAGAGCAGAGGGAGCAGAGAGATGATCCCATCAGGATACAGTCCATATATCCACCGGACTCAGAGCCGCTGTTCCAATGTTATAAGGTGGGTGCTACGGTAGTCGGCGGATGTCAACCACCTCGTCATATGAACAAAATCATGGACACCGGCACTCCAGTAGCAAGTTAAGTACATCTATTTATTAACATACGTGCTGCATAGCAAAATACACTTAATGCAATCATCTGAACCTGAGTATTGGAACTAAACACAGCTAGTGTGAGAAATGCTCCTGGAGTAAATTAGTCTGGAGGTGGTTTATGTCGGGACACATATACAATCTTTACATCATACTATTTCGGACGTTACGTGTCTAGATAATAGAAAATGACCAGAGATAGAGGTGTGACTGTAAATCACATGTGTGGCTAAACTCTTTCTGTCCACACACATGCCGGAATGAAGATCTGTTACTATGAATGCTTTGGAGGGGAAAAGTTTTATAACGTTACACAAAAGGCCAATATACATTTTACAGCTTCTTTATAAAACATGTTTCCACTTAAGGACACAAATTTATTCTGAAAATTTTATATTTGATAAGTAACACCGATGTCTGGTTTGTGTTACAGTTGGGTTGTGTTCGAGGGCAGGATTGGGGCTGCTGGATGGACGAGTCATTGACTGATAAATACTCTCTCTGCTGGGTTCTGGTTGGTTCCGTCATGCTGGATAAACACTGAACATTATCCTCTTACCTACAATTAATGCACACATTGTATTGTATATAAGAAGCATAGTGCAGGCAAGGTAGATCGAGGTGACTCTTCATATGTTCGTTATGTAAGGTAGAACCATAACGTTAGAAGCCCCGCAAGCCTCTGAATACAACAAGAAGCCTTGAAACAGGCTGCAGCTCTCTAACAATGGAGGCCTTGTTAGTTGACAGACAATGAGCATCCACTCTTGCTGCAGCACCCTCCCTATTACAAACTGTGATTGATCTGCCTCTGCCGGTAAGAAGATGGCCAGAACACCACTTACATTTTCCTTAGATTTGATCAGCAATACCAATAGCTTGGATTGCTTGCAACAGCCTGCCAGTTTATATTCAATTTATATCGGAGAGGCTCATACATTACATAGTTATAGATACATTTCTCAGATCTCACAGATCCGATCTAAGGCTGGCCATAGACTGCTGATTCCTGCTAAATTGCCCAAAATTCAAGCCATGGGTGGCCCTGCAAGCATCACCTGGTTCAAAAAATGTTGATTTAACAATTGACAGAGCTAGGTGGAAAATTATTGTAAGGACAGTGATTCCTATCAGATGCAGTCACTGTTTGGCAGTGCCACTGTATTGACACAGATGCTGCAGCTGCTAAATACAGTAGTTGGCCCTGACAGTTTGTGTCCAGTGCCACTTTTCTGTTCCTAAGTGCATGTTACCCCTGAGATGTGCGGTTAAATGAAACCTGCCTGTTATTGATTTGCAGAGGCTTTTGGCCGTGGCTGATCACAAATACTTGTACATAGTCGTTGTGGAGAAATGGTAAATCTTGGCACGGTCTAAATCGGCCATTTAAATACTGTAAGCCCCATTGCCTATTTCGCATTGTCCCATTAGATCCCCTGCTATTCAGAACCATTGTGACATCCTTGTCTGTCCAGACCCATGTTGGTCTATGGGGAATCGCATGTGACCAGACTTGTGTCCATTTACATCAGATTCCCCTGATCCGGCATGATCAGTTCTGGTGAAACGGAACACTGATCCGTGTGTTTTTATGGACCTGGCCGGAGCCGGGGGTAACCGGATGTAAATGGATGATTGTCCATTTAGATCTGGCTGCCCATAGACGCACATTGGGCTTCCAATCTGGTTCACCTAAAAAACTGACAGGTGGCCCTGATCGGAAAGCCCATGTGAAAGGGGCCTTAAGGTGATTGTAGCCAGAACATTATACTTTAAACTACGCAGTTGAGTACTGTCCATGATCCTTTTTTTTATTTGCACTAACAGTTACATTTTCAGGATAAACCTTCGGGGGTCTACCCCCTTCTTCTAAGATTCAAGCAGAACTGATACACAAAAGGTTTAACAAAATGTACATTTTATTATGCAATTATGTAAAATCTATGATGAAAAATGTTGCTAAACCTTTCTGTATCAGTAGTGCTTGCACCTTAGAAGAAGGGGGTAGACCCTCGAAGGCTTACCCTACAAATGTAACTGTTAATGCATATAAAATAAGGATCACAGACAGTACTCGACTGTGTTGTTACAGGGATTATATCATCAGATTGTTTTATGTTTGATCCTGGCCCAGATAAACTTCCTTTCAATTTATTTTTCTTAACGTGTTTTCAGCAGTGAAAAGGCAAATTGATCATTTATCACTCTATAAATATACCAAGTGCTTTCCTTTCTACAATCACAACTAGAGAAAAATATCGAGTACTTGGGTGAGATTCTTTATAATGGAATCTTTCTCTAATAAAAGTAAGTTTATCCAATAATTTTGTTTCATTCATTAGATAAAGTAACATGTATATTTTTGTTCAGTATTTGATACATCAGAAAT
>NW_017306291.1:311151-335125 GCF_000935625.1 Nanorana parkeri | reverse complement strand
CGGCCGGTCTGCAATATTCAGAAGGTTCTCTGTTACAATCTCTTATGTGTGTTCATAGCAAGGGACTGAAGAAGCAAAAAAACTTTTACACATCAAACACGAGATCTGTATGAATATTTGAAGCAGAGAAGAGATAAGATCTGTTCAGAAAATGATGTGATGAAAAATATTAGAGAAAGATTACAAAAGAACAATCCCCCTGTGTCTCCATAGTGCTCAGAAATCATTCTGAAAACTGGAACATTTTGTTTCTTGCATTGTATTGGATAAAAGGTTGACTAGTGTACGGCCAGCAGAATTCCGGAACATTCTAGGTAAAAATAAAAATGTCATAAATGCTAAAAGTATAGACTGGATTCACCAATATAATTTACTGAAGGATTCATATTTATATGCTGAGACTGACTGGTGGTTGCTTCAGGCATTCAAGTTTAAGTTTAGACTTTAAAAAACATTACCTTTAAAGTTAATCTGCAAATAAGTAAAACGGTCCTCGTTCACCTATGGGGGTACTCACATGACAGTTTACATTCCAGCAGAGTGCCAATGTCTGGATAAATGTTATCGTTTAATATTGTGGATGTGGTCCTCCTGAATATTGGTCTATGGTGCTCAGACACAGCAGTGGAAAGCTCAAGATTTAAATGAAAGGCAGAAAAAGTCACTCATGTTCCATTGCTGAATATATATACATATAGATCTATCTATTCTGTATAAATATATATATATATATATATTTTTTTTTCAAAGTGACTTCTACATTGTTTTAATTTGCTCAATACAGTGATAGTTGTTTGTAACGATTCCCGTGCTGCAACAAAATTATATATGCATCCTCTATTGATCTTCTACAGAGATCTGTGATAAAAGAAATAGGTGATATACAGTATATACTTAGCAATCTAGGAAATTTGTCCCTGGAAATATTCATGGATTAGGTTTTCTGTAAGCAATTGTATCCTAAAATATTTATTTTGCCTCATTTTATAGACCGTCTATTTATCTACAGAACATTCCTAATATACAGCAATCATCACTGAAAAAAGGAAAAAATACCAAAATAAAATTGTATTTTCACTTAATCATTATGACAGAACAATGTGTATATTGTTCAGCAGATCCCATAAATGTTATACAGCCCAGCAGCAGAGAGTGCCGGGGAATTATTATTAAAAATGCTGAAAAGAAGCAACCTCTTCCTTACAAATGCTGGCAAATAAAAAAAGGTCATTAACTACAGGAGGAATTTTTAGCCTAGCATCAAACATGTACTGACCAATAGATAGATAGATAGATAGATAGATAGATAGATAGATAGAATTATTGCAGCTGTGATTCCTGTGTCAGTTGTCTGTACAGTTAGTACATGTATACTCTCCAGAACCTGGACCTCTCTCCCTGTGGACCTCTTGTCGTTTTATGACACCTATTTATATTCTGGTCATTCTTCAATAGGTTTTTAAGGATCATTCTATCATTGTTTTTCCATTTCTTGTTAAACTGGAACTGTTAATAGTGTACTAATACTGTATATCATCAATACATCAGCAAGGTTGTTGGCGGTTTAGCACCTGTCTACATACAGACAGTGATCAGTGACCGAGTGACCAGTCTAGAGAAGTGCACACAGCTGTTCCTGGGGCTCCTCTGTGTGTCACTACAATTTATGGATTTAGAGGAGGAGAGGGACCGCCATTCCTGTCTGGGAAAACCAAATGGGCCCCCCGCCTGCTGTGTGCAGCCAGCCCGGGTCCTGCATGCTGCTGCTGGGTGCTGACAGACAGAGGAGCACAGCAGCCATTTTACAGCAGAAGGCTCCATGTGTTCTCTGTACTGGGAACAGCAAAACAGAGCCGTCCCTGGCCAAGTCCCTGAATTACCCGCCTGTGAGAGGGCTGTGATGTGCTCAGGCCAGGGATGGCCTATGTACTGCTAGAAGGGAGGGTGCCAGGCCACTCATTGGGGTGTAAAACATCCGAATCAATGCAAGAGAAATGATACCCCCACCATGATGTGTGCTGGACAAAGGGGAAGAGCTGAGAGCTACAATCTACTCACTGCTGTATTACCATTCACATTGTATTCCGGAATATTCACTGTGTACATAACATTCTATTCTGAAATATTTACCAAATATACAACATTCTGCTCTGTAATATTCATCAAATATACAACATTCTATTCTGGAATATTTACCAAATATACAACATTCTACTCTGTAATATTCATCAAATATACAACATTCTATTCTGGAATATTCAGAAAAAATATACAACATTATATTCTGGAATATTCACCAAATATACAGTGTTCTATTCTGGAATATTCATTGTATATATAACATACTATATAGAACGTATTATTTAAGAATATTCACCATATATGCAACATTCTATTCTGGAATATTCCCTGCATATAGATTGTAAGCTCTCACAGGCAGGGCCCTCCTTACCATCTTGTCTTGAATTGTATTGTAATTGTAATGTCTTCCTTATATTGTGAAGCGCTGCGCAAACTATTGGCACTATAAAAATCCTGAATAGTAATAATATACAATGTTCTAGTCTGGAATATTCACCATATATACAAGGCTTAATTCTGGAATATTCACCGTATGTAAATGGCTCCATTCTAGAATATTCACCGTATATACAAGGCTCCATTCTAGAATATTCACCGTATGTACAAGGTTCCATTCTGGATTATATTCACCATATATACAAGGCTTCATTCTAGAATATTCACAGTATGTACGAGGCTCCATTCTAGAATATTCACCATATGTACAAGGTTCCATTCTGGAATATTCACCATATATACAAGGCTTCATTCTAGAATATTCACCGTATGTACAAGGCTCCATTCTAGAATATTCACCATATATACAAGGCTTCATTCTAGAATATTCACCGTATGTACATGGTTCCATTCTGGAATATTCACCATATATACAAGGCTCCATTCTGGAATATTCACCATATATACAAGGCTCCATTCTGGAATATTCACCATATATACAAGGCTCCATTCTGGAATATTCACCATATATACAAGGCTCCATTCTGGAATATTCACCATATATACAAGGCTCCATTCTGGAATATTCACCATATATATACAAGGCTCCATTCTGGAATATTCACTGTATGTACAAGGCTCCATTCTGGAATATTCACAGTATATATTAATTTTTATTCTGGAATATTCACAGTATATATAACATTCTATAACTTTCTATTATATAATAATAATCAGGTTAAATCAGCTAAATGCATTCCAAGTGCATCAAAACTAAATATATTCCAAGTCTTAAAGCTCCTTTACTTTAGAAAGCAGCCACAGCCTGAGTAGAAAAGCCCGTCCCTGCCATCAGCTGCACAGCGGGCCCCTCGTTCTCTGTCAGAGTCAGAGTATTCCAACCAAGAGGAAGCATGAACTTTGCCTGAACTTTGCTGATTGCACAGCTATAGGTCTGACTCAGCTGGGTAAGTGTCGGACCGCTGCAGAGAGACCACTGCTCCTACACAGAGAGCCTGTGTCCTACTCCACAGCTGCTGGCAGGGGACAGGCTTCTGTATTCTGTGGCTGTGGCTGCTTTAGAATGAAAATATACTGTAGGACATTGAGCTCCTTCAGATTTTATGTATTTGGAATGTATTTAATTGAGTTAAACTGATCATTTTGGCTTTAAGCTTTAAAGTTAACCCAGATATAAAGGAACAGAAGTTTGGAGTTTAGAGGATATCCTTCATTGGCTTACATAAGTTATGAGGGATGTTATTATCTGGGACCTTCCTTTGGTCCCCTCAATTGTATAATACATGAGGAAGGGACCTCAGCGGCATGTCAGATGGGTGATTTTGAAGTAGTGAATAAACGTTGCTACAAATTTCTACTATCAGCAATTATCAGTGATTTGCAGCTAGAGATTTAGCCCACGGTCACTGGCGATTTATCAATAAGAAGCGAATAGTCCAGTTAATCTAGTGCTACAGCATTGGGGCTGGGGCGCTCTGCTACAAACCTCTCTCCTCCATCAATTTGCAGCTAAGCCCATAGAGGTGAATGAAGAGAGACGATCACCGGTGAGCTTGTTGCTGACATGAAACGCTGCTCCCACCCAACTGAGCTACATATCACTGGAAAATGAATGAGTTACAGATTCCATAGAAATAAGTTATTATTTCCTTAGAGAAAAGTCACTTTAAGAGGATCGCTGCAAATAAATTGCCCGTCTGACATGACCCCTAAGGATGGTCTGAAAAGCTTGGAGCTTTAATGAGTTAATTAAGTCAATAAAGGGAATCTGCATCAACTGATACATGACTATATTACAGAACAAGACATTCTTCATTTTGGAAGTCAGCCTTAAAATTATGTCATAAAAATATTTTTATATGAATATGTATTACAATGTATTACAGCTAAAAACCTTACACGTCACCATTGCAGTGGGTCCACGTACCCCCCCTCCCCTCCCGCAAGGTTTAACTGCTCGATTCACATAGGGGGATGAGGAATAAAGTGATACACATATTTTTTGCTCCTGGTCGTGTGACCTGTCCTCTGAAGCCTCTACCCTTCACGGCTCTCTGACCTCATCCTACTGGACTTTTTGTCCTGCATTGTACCTGAGGATGCCAAGTGCCCGACCACATTCCGGAGCATTGGACAGCGGAGGAGAGCGTCAGCTGCCAGGAGAGGGAGGAATAAGGAAAGTTTATCACCTTATTCATCATTTACTAGGCAAAATGAGCAGTCCACCCTTGCAGGGCAGAGGGGGATCCACTGCAAGGGTGATTATTTTTTGTCCCCGGAGTTCAGCTTTAAGTCTTTGCCAGCGTCACCTGTTATTATTTTACTGGAAAGAAGAAAAGACACTTTACTCATCCTTATCTGTTAGATCGAAGCCTGTGAGGATCACACAGGAAAATTCAGTGTGAAGAGACTTTTCTTATACAGTACAGTATTTCCATGATGACAATGAAATCCAGCAGTGAAGGAGTTAATCCCTGCTGGTTTAATGCATATTCTGTGTTTATGTCTTGAAGGCCTCACAGAGAATAATCCTGAACCTCTTCTGCCGCCTATAGGAAAGAGTGAGAATAATCACCCCCAGAGCTTCCCCAAGAAGACGAAACAAACCTTGTCTTCATTTCTCTGCTCACAATCAAGATTCAGTTTGGTACTTATTTACTAGAAACAGAAACCCAGAATACCAAAGATAATATACTAGCCATGGGCGTGCAAATAATATACAATATACTTACAGGGTTAGATAGATAGATAGATAGATAGATAGATAGATAGATAGATAGATAGATAGAGGAATAGACAGAGGCAATTAAAAATAAATACTACATTTAATAGCCATAGGTGTGCATATAATTTAAAATATACTTATAAAGTTAGGAAAAATGAAAGATAGATAGATAGATAGATAGATAGATAGATAGATAGATAGATAGATAGTGATTTGGGATATATATTTAGATAAAGATATGTAGATAGATAGATAGATAGATAGATAACAATATGATAGACATTTCTAGATAAAAGAGAGAAGTATACATTCATACGTGTACAGAAATATAGGTAGACATAGTCAGATATCATGAATATAATCTTTGCACATATCATTATTAAATGGCAAGTTCCGGATATTTCTACATATGAATTAAAGTGGAACATTTTTGTCATTTGAAAGATTGTGGCAATTGAAAGGTGATTAAAAGAGCAACACATTTGGTAAAATAAATCCGTTGAAGGATTTAGCACAAGAGATGTAGTTGAGACTTTATCTAAAAATAATATGTAACAATCAAAACAACAAGCATGAATAGACTACTGTGTATATTTGTTGAATCTTTCAGTGAAAGGGGCTTTCCTAGCGCACCTTCTTTCCTCCCTATGACAATTACTCACTAAAGGAGTACACACCCCACACTTAGCTGAGTGAATGTTCAATTGGTTTATTGAGTGTGGTAAGAATGTATTCATGTTGAATACCCAATCTTGTGCTTGTACATCGCATGATTGAAGTGAACACTTTCTTTCTTTCTTTCTTTCTTTCTTTCTTTCTTTCTTTCTTTCTTTCTTTCTTTCTTTCTTTCTTTCCTTATTTCTTTCTTCCTTCCTTCCTTCCTTTCCCTTTCATTCCCTTTCTTCCGCTCCCTTCCTCCTCTCTCTCATAGTTTTTTTATTTTATTCAAAAGTCAGCTTTATTGAGCAAGTATACGATACATGGTAAATACATACGGCTGTAAAGCAGTCGGAATACAAGCGGCATAGCATTAGTGGTGTGCCCATGGTGAAAGGGCAATCGTCATAGAGCGAGAACAGCCCTGACGGGCATATCACGACATATAACTATTTTGTACGAGCATGGTTATCCAACAATTCTCAGAGATAAGCACATCGTGCTACTCGGATGTCAACCGAGGTCCTTTTGCTGGTTTTTGTAACTCTCATAGTTTTTAAATATATCATACACAACTAATAAGCATGTACCGATAGTAGTGCTGGACATAACCAATGCATGTAGTTACAACCAGGGAGTGTGATTTGGAAGGATATGGCTGCTCATTGTCCAGTTATGTTATGTTGACAGAATCATAGAAAGTGTTCTCTAAATATAAGCAAGTGCTCCATTTAGTCTTGCCAAGGAATTTCTATTTTGAAGATTTGGTTTCAGGATAGTTCAGTTTTTATCCTAGATCTGTTTAAATCTAGTTTCTGGTTTCTCTCACTGCATCAGCGCCAGCGGGCAGTTGGCTCTTCATTGATGCTCTTCTGGTAAAATATAGTTTATAATATGGAAATAAATCAGTCACATGGAAATCAACATCACAGTGCTGAAGAGCAGTTTGAATCATTGCAGAATGTAGATTTTAAAACCAATGCTAATACAGTATATATATATAAATTCACACATTTTGAAAAGGAATATTGTGTGAATTGTGCAGTTTTTGTTTTACTTCTTTTGTTCAGTTAGCTTAGTTCATATAGTAAAGTTGTCTTCATTTTCAATACACAATCACGTGGAAGGGAAATGAAATAACTCTGCTGAAATCATCTTCCTTTACTAGTGAACTGCTGCAGATCCAAGAACTTATTTCCTGGAGATGCCACTTCTTATTATTCCCCTCTGTCCATATACAGAGAGAGCTCCTTCTCCTGGAGCTTAAACCATGAAATACTTCTCTATGGATACTTCTATTATTCTACCTCTTGCTACCTTTAATGTAGACGTTTCCAAACACATCATCAATAAAGTCTTTCCGTCAGGAGAAAATTCTCTACTTCAAAGAAGATAGCAATGATTTTACGCTGTGTAGTACTATTGTATATTGTATTGTATATTTAGGATTTGTCTTAGTTTATTATGGTCATTATAATTCATGATGTGCGTTCAATTATCACATATGTTGGTTAAGAATTTTCAGTATATTTTGATACAAGATATTTTTATATAAGAATACAAAACAATTTAAATTGCTTTTATATTAACACGGTGATGTCTCGCAGCATCCAGAGCAGCAACAAAATCCTAGACGTTATGTACCTTTCAGGCAGCTTATAGAATGTTCTGTGTAATAGGCTTGGAGATGTCAGCTATCAGAATTGCTGATTTCCACCACTGATTACTCAGCAGCATGGATTAAAGGTGAAGTTGATTTCTGCAGTATCTGGGTCCCTTTTACAATAACGTCACCTTGCCATACGTGTGACAGTTTCCATCATAACAATTATTGAACTGTCTTACTGAATTATTGTAAAAGAAATCATCTGATATGTACAAATGTATTTTATGTGTGACATCCAATGTGCGTGCTGTCAGTTTTAGATCACAGTTCTGCCTGACGTTCTTTTGTATAAGATGACCTTCCTTCCCCAACCAACGCTGCCTGGCAGTCACTGTCTGGGGAAACAGTTGAATGGGCTAATTCGGAAACTTCTCTCCTTCCTGTGATAAAATTGTAGAAATGTCACCAGCACACCAGTCCTTTTAAGATAGCAAAAGCTTAATTTATTGAAGTTTTTTGTCATACGACCAAACAAGCGCTTTCCCTTCATCAGGCTTTAGCATTGACAATTGTACAGTGATCACATCTAGGTATAAATAGACAGACAGTTGCATAAAACACCAATAAACACACCCTCTGACATCACAATGACGTCATGGGATAAGTGACACCAGAGTCTGCCAACACCACTCACCTCACTTTCTTCCCCTTCCCCTCTGTGACCACAAGAATATTCGGCCAAGCAGAGCATTCCTGTTCATGGAGATGTTGCAATCTCACAGCCTTGGATTTGTTTATATATGACGGAACGCTCCTGCAAGTCTATGGGGAGTAAAAAGCTGGCCGTACACTGTTAGAATTTCATTTGAAATCAGTCGTCAGAGCATTTGATCTCACCATCATTGACTCAACTACGTTTGTTGAAAAGCCCTTAAAAAAGTAATCCAGGCCGGCTACCTGAATCAAATCCCAGATGTATTAAACAGGTTTCTTTTGTACCCAGGACATGCACATTACAATATGTACTATTTTTTTAAAATGAAAATCACACAGTTAGAATGTCATTCATTCAGATACGAAATAAGAAAAGTTTTCCATCCTCTTCCTTCAATTTTTCTCATCATTATGGTCAAAAATGCACATTCATTAGACCCCCACTAACCATTAGAGAATTGAGTAAATGTCCCAAAAAATTTTTTGAAGGAAATTCTGCTGGTGTATATCCAGTTCACAGGAGACTAGGTTTGGTAATGTTTGTTCATCTGACAAATCAGAACTGATCTCATTTTCAACTGATAGTCTCAGGCAGTATAAAGATTCCTCCATGCTGGATATCTCTGCATCGGAAGGAAGATTCAATGAAAGGGAACTGGACCAGATAGGTGTAAAGTATTTTCTTATTTTTCTTCTTCTTCTGGTTGATATTTGTTTTCACGGACTGGGTTGCTTTAACGGCATAATTTTATACTAATTAAAAAAAATGAAGGCCCCTTTTACCAAGTTGTGGTTTTCATAAAGGACTCCTACTGGTATCTCAGCTTGGCCAAGTAACTACTCCTTCTCGCTAACAGAGCTACAATGTTTTCACTGTAAAGCTGGCCATACAAATTTTTGTTGCTGCCAAGAACCCTCGTTTGATTCTAGTTCCAATACCCCATCATGCAAAGACCAATGTCGATTTTGAAAATAGTTTGTTAGCAATACCAACTCACCGAATCTTGTCGAACGAAATAATGGATTTTTGTTTGCGCTTACGCAGTGTTCTTGTTGCAATTTTCTTGTTCGAAAATGCCGCTAATCCATCAATTTTTGTTCGATTCGGAAAAAGATTTCCAGCCTGACAGATCGAGGAAATTCAGCCAGGAGCACAGTAAAGAAAATTGCTGGGTTCCCATCAACTTATCGATTATCATTCGAAAGACCATTCATGGATGATTTCCGAATGAAGATCGATAGGTGTATAGACTGCATTCACACCTGAGTGGAAGAGTTTTTGGATTTTGGAGATTTTTTATTTGTGCGTTTTGCAAGTTTTTTCAGACTTGAGCGTTTTTGTTGTAGCCAATGGAAAGCCAGGTACTAGGAGAAGGAGATAGTTGTCTAGCCTTAAAAAATGCTCATTTTCAGGGATATTCAGGCATTTCTCAGTTGCTTCCATTGAAGTCTATAGGGCCAAAACACCCCGTTTTCTGTCTCAAAAGTATCTCATGTAGCTTTAAGGCTGGGTTCACACCTAGGCGTAGCGACAAACACGCGTTTCCGAGGGCTACTTGGCTGTATCCCAATGGAAACGCGCGACAAAAACGCCCCAAAGAAGCGTCTGTACTTCTTTGGGCGTAGGGCGTTTTGTAGCGCGTTCATACGGCCTGTAATACGCCCAGGTGGGAACCATGCCCATAGGAAATAATGGGATTTCAGTGTTTGAGCGTTTTGCAGAGCGTTCAAACGCGCTACAAAACGCCCAGGTGTGAACCAGGCCTTAAGCTTCAGACATTGAGTTACAGGCGCCTGAGCTCTGCTTTATGAACAGGCACAATTTAAAAGCAGGATGTTGATTGTTAAGCATTTTTGAGCTTTGAGCTTTAAGCTACGAAATGTCAGATGTAAATCAGGGCAAAGTCCTGGGCATCATTTGTATGGCAAAATGTGCCAGCATGCGGTGAAAATCCAGCGGATTTCTACAACTGGATTCACAGATGAGATGCGTATAGTTGCGGCGGCTGAGCCTGCACATAGCAATGACAGGCTGACAGCGGTCAAAGCTATCCAACGGACAACTGCGACCGCTGTCAACCTGTCATTGCTATGTACAGGCTGAGCAACCACAACTTTTCATAGCCACCAGTTAATCCATAGTACAAACAGAAAAAATTTACACTTGCCAGCCAGCCTGCAGGAAAAAAACCAATATACTAACAATTTGCGTAAAATAACAGTTTTTAGTTGCACAACTTTTGCTAAATATGTAGAAGCCACACTGCCTCGTCAAGACTCCTCTGTGTAGTGTGGCTCTAACTCTAATCTATGAGAGCCGCCATCTTGGAGCATACATAGCAATGGATTAATTAAGCACAGGTATGCCTTAAGGTTGCCTATCCCTCCTTAAATGCACCGGGACACTCCAGAAACCCAGCACATCACAATGACAGCTGAAGCCCCCAGTGTGTCCCCACACCAAATCCACCAAAACAAATATGTAACAAGCTTTTAAACTAAGGTGCTAACTAAATTAAGAGATGGTGTCATTTGTTTTTTTTGTTACTTTTTTGCAGGCTAGCTTGTAAGTGTGCTGGGATTTGTTTGTGTTTATACTTTGGAAAGCCTGTCCATGTGCACCTTACTTTAAAACGTGTTATTGATTTGTGCAGTTGCCACTTTTGTTAAGCCACCTGTTTGCAGGAATCCACTGAAACCTTGCCATAAATGGCACATTTTGCTGTGTGAAGGATGCCTTAAAGTGACATTAAACCCTCAGATTTTTTAACATAAACCAATACTGTAATCCATGGTTGTTTCCCTTCTCTTTGCTGCTCTTCCTTTTAAATCCTCATGTCTTCTCATGCTTGGGGAGAACTTCCCTTTGCAGCTGAGTGCCTCTTCCTGTATTGCTGGCTCAGGTTGCAAACCTACACACAGTCGTGAACCGACCTCCCTCTGATCCCCTGTGACAGAGGCAGTATGCTGGTCCCGGGCTCACACCGGAGCCCGGGACCAGCTTGACAGCAGGAGGGGGGTGAAGGGGGAGCCGTGGAGGGGGGGCGCGTCACAGGACCTCATACAAGCGATCCGCCGGCTCTATAGCCGGCGGATTGCTTGTATAGTAATGGGCATCGCTGCCTGTTTTAAAATAACCGGCATATACCGCTCGCGCGCGGCGCGCCCGAGCGGGTGGATGTAACAGGACGTGTATACACACCCAGTTACATCCAAGAAGCTAGTTAGTTTAAGAGTCTCAGCACTGCAGATCACCATCACAGCTAGACCCACCGATTCTAATTAAAGTACTGTATTTCTGAACCCAATAGCTTACATGTAATATACTGCAGCTTACCAGTCTTTGGATGTGGTGGCTGCATTCATTTTCCTTTTTCAGGTAAATACATTTTGTACGTCAAGTACACAAAAATGCCTCTTGATGCTGATATTATTCTTGTAGCACCCTGTGTACTGAACTGAAATCTCAAACAAGTTCCTGCTATTTCCTTGGGACTACACATCCTTTTCTCACCTCATTCACAAAGCTAAGCGAAAATTCCCTTACAAACTGAACAGTATGTTTGCCTTTAATAAATAAACCCAATGGTCTCAGCCCAACCCTATGCAATTGTGTATAATTAAGCAATACTGTTAATTTTGGTTGATTTTTGGCCTTTGTATGAAATGTTAGGTGGTCTGTGTATGTTTTGATGTACTGCAAGTACTAATACACCCCCTGTAGTAAGTTACTGAGGGGAATTTATCAAAACTGGGGCAGACAAAATCTGGAGCAGCTGTGCATGGCAACCAATCAGCTCCTCTCTTTCATTTTCAAAGCTTAACTGAACAAACTGAAGAGAGAAGCTGATTGGTTGCCCTGGGCAACTGCTCCAGATTCTTCCCGCTCTAGTTTTGATAAATTCCCCTCACTGTCTCAATTGGAATCCACCTTGTAACTCTGTGAACTTTATAAAAAGTAATGATCAGATTAGAAGAATTGCTGATTCACTGATTTTGTTTATGCTCCTGAAGATTTGTATGGAAGGTGACATGGTTCGGGAATCAGGGCAATTCATGAATTGTATTTTCCAATTTGTAAGCAGATTTTGCAATTCACCACTGATAAATGACCAGTGTGGCCCTCTGTAGACAGGGCCCTTACAATGCCCTTGGTTTTTAGCCTTGAACATTTTTTTAACCTGCTTAAAATGTGAAATAAACTCTTTAAAATGTACAGCAAGGGGTACATTATCCCAAATATCATGACTAATAAATTACCCTAAAAAACAATTTTTCTTAAAGTTCCACTGATCTGATTGCTTGCTGTGACCAACACCACTTTATTTCACCCAGTTTTTAAATCATCCTTAATATCATACCCATTGACAGTCCAGAAGGACCCATTCCATTGTCATTAAGTAAGGCAGTCTTTTATGTGGACGATATATAGTGCTCACAATCCCGTCACTCCTAAAGAGGAAATGCCATAAAAACTTGAGTAAAACCCATAAAAAGGTTCTTTGTCAGACAGCTGAGAATCTTGTCCTGATTTTACTGGCTCATTGACGACTTTATTAACTTAGCCTTCAACTTTGCACCCTTTCAGACACCTGCTCCATGTTCTTGCAAGGGGATGACCCAGCCCTGTGTAGTAAAACTGACTTATCTCTGTTTCCCGTTGTGCCACTGAAAATTTATCTCTGCACATTTTCGCCTGACATCAGGGATTTCCAAGTCTATTGCACAGCCCGTGTCTGATTACCTAACAGAAAATACATGATACGTGAATACAGAGCTCTGATTAGCTGTATGGAAGACAGGGAAGTGTGAGAAAAACACACCAGAGCCAATTTACTAAATCCTTATTTAATTTAAATGTGTTATTAAAGTATTACATGGGTGAGGAGTCCTTTTTTTTCTGCAATAAGTAGTTATTTATCTATAGCAAATATTTATATGACACGAATTGTTATTTTATCTGCTTTGGAAATGGGTAATTTTTCATACATTTGATAGCTCACAATTATCACTCGCCAGGTAGTAGTGCTGTAAATGCTGTAAATGCTGTAAAAATATCACACAATTCATAGCCATATAATATTCCTACAAATGTGAAATGAGATTTACATAGTTAATTTTCCTTAAAAGGTTATTAAACCCTCAGCGGTTTTTGCATATATCTACTAGCAAGCAGTAGATATAAGCAAACACATTTAAAAAAACAAAACCTTTTAAAAAGGGTTTAAACTTACCTGTGTCTTCCCCGCGCGCTCCCGTCCGAACATCTGAAGAGTCTCGGGCAGACGCAAAGGATCTTGGGGCGGGCGCATGCACAGTTCAGATGTTCGGCTGGGAGACGAGGAGAGACACAAGGTAAGTCTATGGAGCAGCGTGCACCCGCACAGACACCGTGGGACATCAGAGGAGGACAGAGGAGTCAGCGCTGGATCGGAGTCAGGGGAGTTGAGGGACAGCTGTTTTTCTGTGTTCCCTCCCAGTATGATGTATTTCCCCCTTCTTCTCCAGCCAGTCGTGTGTCATGGCTGCCTATAGCAGGACCACATGTACATGCTGGCTTGGAAACATTATCATCCTTGACCTTCAAATGCTGTCTATTCATTCATCTGCTGTATCCTGTTGTCTGCTGTAACCTGCTGCATGCAATAAAGCATTTCGTATTTGGTGAGTTCAGCTATCTGATAATCTGATAAGAATTGTCCGCTGTGATTATATCTGCTTATACAGGCCAGGCATAGAGGTCTCAGCAAGGGATACATCGCTCATACAACAATCAGAGTCAGAATAAAGGCCATTCCTGGTCAGAAAAAAAATCCCCTCATCTCTCTCTTCCATTTCCAGGAACCATTTATTTTAAAGCAGAACTCCGGGAAAACAAATCTTAACCCTTACAGCCAGAAGCATTTTTTATTTGATTTTTTTACCTTATGCTATGTGAATAAGAACATGTAACCGGACCGGTCACTTCCGCCCTCAGCTGCAGAAGTCTAAGGATCCTTGAGTCATCACGTTCTATACACTGTGTATAAGATGTGAGGACACTGAGGCAGCGGAGGAGGAGACAGGATGGAGGGAGCGCTGTGACAGGCAGCCGAATCCGAGGTTTAGGTCAGTATAACTTTTTTTTTTAACTTAGACACAAAGGAGCACTTAACATGTATATTTAACTATTTACATATTATTAGTACATAATAGGGTCCCTCCACAGTGGCGTCACAAGGGGGGTGCGGCCCGCACCCGGGTGTCACTATTGCAGGGGTGACACCAAAATGACTGAAATGACTGACAGTCATTTTGGTGTCACTGGACCGAGAGCCCGACAGTGTCAGGAGAAAGGAGGGGACCTGGCGGCATACCTCATCCCGCCAGGTGAACGTCCCCTCCTCTCTCTGCCGGCGTCCATCACCAAGATGGCTGCCGGAGGCGTCAATCAGATGGTCACGCATGCACGATGATGTCATCGTGCATGCGCTCGGTGACGACATGGAGCGGTGTCACCCGGTCTAGAGACCGTGTGACACCTGGCCTCGGGATGCCCCTGTCCCTCTGCGAAACCGGGACCAAGTAAGTCACAACTTGTATTTACAGATGGAAACAGCTCTGCCATTAGAAGCTATAGGGAAGTCTTTGTTCAGGGCCTGAGATGTAGATCACAATCTGCAGTTATTTCCTTTCTCTTTCATACAAGTTATTGGAGTGTTTTCATTGGATGATTTATTGGTCACTCGATGACATATCATTACCAACGCCAAAGCATTTCCAAACTCTTTTCTTGCTGGCCTGTGAAATGCTGAGTACTGAAATGTTTGGAGTTCTTCGGAGGTCTGTCCTGCCCACGGAAATTTAGTCTGCACGGTCACACCTTTAACATGATGAGCTTGCTTTGTTTAGATTTAAAGGGCAGCACTATTATTTTTGGAGTGGGCATTGAGGGGGATAGTAGAAATGATTTTGTACATATAATCCTCATATTTATTATGATGTGCTTATCTAAAAGCCAGTCAAACCCAAGAGGGAAGGTGATGCTCTGATCTAACCTCTTAAGGTCACATTATCACATAGGCCCTGACTCATGAAGCACTTAAGGCATGCTAAATAGTGCTTAAGGCATGCTAAAATAACATAATATTATAGACTAAGTGGCCAATTTACAATGGAGAGCAGATTTCACTATTCACTCTCCTTTATTCTCACACAATGTGATCCACATTTTATGGCCCATTCATAAAATGTGGGCTGCAGTGTGGAGTCTGCATTGCCCCACAGAGTGTTGTCTGCAATACACAGCATAGAGAGCTCTGTGATTTGAGGAAGGACATGTGACTTTGACAGGTCACATGACTAGATTCTCCTCTTGAAATTTCTTTACACTTTTCTATTCTGAAGAGTCGTCCTTTGTTGACTTCACAATCCTGAAGGTAGTAGAGTGCTAAGTACTTGTCTAAAGCAGATCACTGTGCTATAGAAATGTCTCTATTTTGAATTGACCCCTAAGAGGTTACCGTAGCATGCAACACTTTTGAGTGCCCTACAGTGTATTTCCACTTTTGCTGGCAAATTTGAGAAAACACCACTATGTGTTTGTTATGTGTTCCCATTCACACAGCATGCCTAAATATACATATATATATATATATATATTATTATTTTTTTTATATTTCATACTTTTTAGCTGTTTTATTGCAGCAAGCAACATGCCTGATTCCAGTTTTTTTCTCAGCACCTTCAAAGTGATCTGTCCTTATAGAAAGACTTAGGACTGAAATTTGAGGATTGTGCTTCTCTCATTAACTTCATTAACGTACAATGAAGAAACCAGGGTTATAATCCTTTAACCCCTCACAACCCCTCTTAACATTGCAAAGAAGGAGAAGCAAGTAGAAATATTAACCCTTAAGAAGTCAGGAAACCACCGACCTAATGTAAACAGCAGGAAGCATTTTTGATTTGATTTTTGTAGCTTATGCTATGTGAATAAGAATGTAACAAATATAAAATAGGTCTTATCCCAATTTGGCCATGAAATGGAAATACACTTTAAGTTATTGTGAAGCCTGATGCATCAGAGCCAAGGAAACCACTTAGGAAAACGTTTATTGTAAGAGGCGATTTGAAAACATTTCTAAACTTTAAGCTGCATCCTAAAATTGTTAAATATGTAGTGCGAGGGGTAGTGCTGAAACAGACGGACAGATGAAATCTGGGATAGACGCTGACAATGACGAAAGACATACCAGGGTGTATTCACAGGTAAAACACTATTGGTGGTATGAAAAGCCACACCCACTTTAAAAAAAGTTATTTTAACGTAAGCGGGTGTGGCATACTATAGCTGTGGGTGTGGCTTATTGCTCATGTAGATTATTGTTGTGAAATCCTGCATTTTGCTTTAAAACACCTTCATATCCAAACACAAGTGTTCAAATGAAAAAGGCTGCATTTGACTTTGTTATCTTACAATGCAAACGCTTTTCAACAGGCGTCAAAAAGTGCAACGCAAAATGCAACCTCAGAACTGTCATCCACACTACACCATTAAAGTAGAACTCCATCCAAAAATAACAAGATAATAATGAATAGCCCAATAAATGATCAAATTAAAAGACACCTTTAATCTAGACATATTCCTTGCAGTACTTTTTTCTGCCACTAGAGTTCCTCAGTCTAATGGGCAGCACCATCCATGCCACTTCTTCTGAGCCCAGGTCACCAGAATGAATGGCACAGCAACATACTGCACTGGGACATATATATGGATGAACATTACTGCAACACATACTGTATGTCTGAACGGACCCTGAATCTTTTCTAAAACTGACCCTAACTTGGACTGAATTGCAGATTCTTTCTGGCTGGGGGGATTGTGCTGTCAATATAGTTCAGCAGCTGAAGAATAATTTCCAGCCTTTAGAGCCATATGTCCTTTCTGTCCATTATTGTCCACATTGAGACTGGCCATGAAACGTGCACACTGGGTATTTCTCTTTTATATCTCACGGTTTGAAGTAACTGGTCCAGAATTAAAAAGAAAATGAAACATTAAAATTGTGATCTCTGGAGAATATCCGGAAACGTCTCGCTGAGTGGATTTAAAATAACAAAAAGAAATCTTTGTGGAAGATCCAATGTGTTTATCCCTCTTCCCTTTATTTATGGCAAACATTTTACTAGCGTCATCTTTTAGTCATTAGGCCAGACTAGTATCTGTTTCTCGTTATGTGTCAGAAAAGGAGGTTTGGTGCCACGCTGAATAATTCCATGCAATGCAGTGTAAGTATAGATGTGTTATATGGAGCAAGGTATCATTGAAATGCATGGCTTCTAAACTCATTCCATTTACATGTTTACATTTATCATTACCTATAAGTACCATGAGCAATTTGTATCTACTCATCTTACTTTTTGCTGGGTTTCTGACAATGTTCAGGTTTTCATTTAAATTTATGTTTAAATACTTTATGTACAATTAGTTTAAAGAGCAACTCAGGATGACAGGGTAGGATTTCATCTAAAACTGAGCATGGCCTCTCTCTCTAACTCTGCAGTGATAGGCTGAGCTCAGCTTTTCATATAAGCTACTGTTGTCAGCAGGAGCTTCTAAACATTCCACTTAGATTGCAGAACAGAGAGTGTAGGGCACAGAAATACCATATTATTTATTCCCAGAGAATTCTTGTACAAGTCATTCTGAATTGAGAAAGCTGGTTGGATGACAAGTGAAATGTCTTGAAGAAAAATACAGCAAGTCCAGTTGCCTTGACTTATTTTTTACAGACATATTGTTTAGTGGATCTCCACAGGAAGATAGATAGATGGACACGTTGGAAAGATAGATAGATAGATAGATAGACAGACAGACGTCTATTTTAAAAACCAAAGCTGAAAGAAGAGACTCCAGAGGCTTACTATCTTGCACAGTGCTTGCCCCCCACTGAATGCATAGAGTATATACTCTGAGTGGCCAGATTATTATGACCAACCCATCAGTACTTCGTTGGGCCACCTCGTGACTCCACAAGATGACTTTGTTGGGCCGCCTCGTGACTCCACGCGATGTTGAAAGGTGATGCGAGGAATCTGACACTGCACTGTTGCCCTTCTGTTGTCTTGTACCAGTCTTGCCACTCTCCGTTCTGCCCTAACATTGACTAGTCGCTGACGGCCACAATTCACACGTTCAAACACAGATTTTTGGCTGGCAGTCCAGTCTTTAAACACTTTAACAACAGCTGCTCTTCAACGTTTAACGAATTCTGCTGTTTTGCTGATACTCGCTCCATGGCTCCGAGCGCCAACAATCATCCCAGGTTCAAAGGCTGTTAAATCGCGTTGTTTCCCCGTATCTTCAGAAACAAATCACTTCTACTGTTGTGGTAAACAACCTGCTTCCCTATTTATAATGGTCTGGCCCTCTAGCAACTTCAGTGCCAAATTATAGCTAATTTGCTTACAAACGTCAGGTGGTAATAATAAACTGGCCACTCAGTGTATGTTGTATGGGCATGCAGGCTTTTCATATTTTGTTGTGTAGCACCCATCATCATATGTGAGGTGGCTACTGGAAATTTAGTGATTGCCAGAACTGGAGTCAGTCTGGCTGAATTATAGTTGGCATTTATCTGGTTCATTCCAGGTGTTCTGGAATTTATTGCACCTGCCTGGGTGTAATGTGACTCTGCTGCAATGTGGGATATCTAATAAGGGACACTGTGAGAGTATGTGCAGTTTACCAGCCAATCATTGGGCCTGGGTAAGTGCTTATTTACTCAAGGGAATTGCCATGTGCTCAGTCTAGTTCCGGTCCAGCCATGGATTAGTCCAGGTTGGGGTGCGGTCCAGACACCCCTCAGGCTAGGTGTGGATGCTGGAGTGTGGGAAGTGTTTCACTAAGCCTCAAAAATGGAGGAGGCCTGTGCTGTTGTCAGTGGAGGAGAACCAGGAAAGCTGATGGTCGCTGGAGGTACCCGAAACATAGAGGACCTCTGGAGAAAGTCTGGTGTCTCTACTGTTGAGGATCTGTGCTCATCCCTGCTCATCTGCAACTCAAACATCCATTCACTATGCTCCCAAAGGATCTACACCGAATTGTCTATGTCTATACTACCCTGGATGTCTAGGATTCCTATACCCTCTCTTCCAGTGTGCAGATATTAATAAAAGGTTTTTAGAATTGTACTTCTGGTCTGGATATCAGCTCTGTGGGCACTAGAAGAGGGCGGTTAATGCTAATGGGGCAGCTGAAGATCAAAACCCCTAGACAGACTAGTGATGACCCGGGTTATTCTGGCGGCTCCTTCAGGGGTGAGCGCTACAGTTGATTAAATGGACAAACATGCATTTTTACATGTAATTATACATAAACCAACTGTAACAACCTAAGGTTGATGACAACAGTAGTTTAGCTGAAATGTAACCTGTCACAGCCTTGGACCGGCCTAAGGAGAGATCCCAATGTCTAACCAATTAATCAATGTCTACTACTGTGCAAATTATATACTTTTCTTTGCTAAACAATTTTGCAAATATAGAAAAGGGCTTTGAGCATCGTCTAATAAAGTGTTTCAACAAAGAACTCTTTGCATCCCCTGTGTCAACCAATCACAACCTCCCCTTTTCATTTCCCTTACTGCACAATATGGGGAATATGACTAGCTGTTCCGATCAATGAGCACAGCTGGATCTACAGATGCTTTAATAAAAAAGCCTAGTGAGGTGAGAATAATGCCCCAGGCATAACTCGTGCTGCAATCACAGCTTCGTCACATAAGGGTTAATCTACGGGGATAGTGGGTGCCGCTATATAGTAAATTTACAGGAAGCCGATATTAATATCAAGTCAGGTGCTTGTATTAGTTGAAAGCAAAATATATACTGTATATTTAAAGAGGTTTTTTTTTTTAGAATCCAAGTTATGTCCATCAGTTGACATTGCTCATTCAAGGTGCAAGGACTCTCCTATGTTTGTAGAGGATCTGTCATTTGACCATACTGGAACATACGGACCCTAACGTTTACCTTCATAGCCATCCATCCAGGTGAGCTGATAACACACTTGGCTTACTCTGGAATATATATTGAAATTGCTTTACATACACAAAGATGCGCGCTCCCTGTATTTTCATTTTTTTTTTCATGCGTTCAATGCCATCTCTTCCTTAACTAATTAATGCTTTTTAGAGATGAGTGAGAAATGACATCAATTCAATGACATCAAAAATTTTCAGCAAAATGTTTTAAACCTTTTGAATCAGCTATCAGAACTAACAAATATTCAGTTTTCTGCAGCATGAGCTTGTTGGCTCTCAAAGATTCATGGGAACCAAAGTACATGCATCACTCATTAATTTATTCCTTATGCTTATGTATTCACTTGTCACATTAAACACTATCTGGGATCTTTAAGAATAGCCCGAACAGCAGTGAGTAGCCTGCCGGAGGTTCGGCTCAGCCGATCCAGATGTTGGATCGGCTGAATCGAACTCCTTCTGCACCCGAAGCCACACGAAGCAAGCCGATGTACGGTTGATTTCAGCAGATGTACGGCTGAAATCAGCCGTACCAGCCTGAAGTGAATAGCTGAACAGTGTTCGGCTCACTTCACTTCACATCGGTCATTCACTCGGCTGCCCTCGGCAGCTTCGTGAATAGACCCCAATGTATTACATGGACAAGACTTTTGTGATCATAAGTGTCTTATACTGTGCAAAGTCATATAGATGTTATTAAAAAGTAAAACCACACCCAGATAAATGGCTTTTCATTTTTACATATTTTAGCAAAGGTATTTTTCATGGAGATCTTATAGTCCATCTAAATCCTCTAATGTTTTCCTCTTAGAGTGATAAAACGGGTTTTTTAAGATAAGTCGGCATATTAAATGTCCTAAAAAGGACCTCAACTGTAAATGTTGTTCCTATAAAAGGCAAGCATTGGGCAATAGAACTAGTAGATAGTATGGTTTGGGTCTCCCTGCAGCTTATCTTTTCCCCATTATTGACTTACCATGTCTGCAATGTGTTTCTGTGTGAAGGGGGCCATCTTGATAGAGGAGCTAGGCTTTGCTTTCTCATGTCAGAGCTGTCCCCCCTATAACTGGTGACCTCATGACCAGTGTAGGAATGATCAAGAAGTAGCTGAAGAGGTGCATGAAGCACAAATCCATGGAATGAATGATGCAAAAGCAGGGAGATCCATTCACTGCAGGCCCTCAGGTACAGCTTTCTCTCCAGCAAGGAGACCATTGAGCTCTATCACTAATACATTAATTCCAAATCTTGTGAGCCATAAGAGGCAGTAGTGTGTTAGATGATCTCACGCTGTAGATGTACACCAATGAGCCTTAAAGCACAGAAGTGTCTAAACATAGTCACATGACAGGAAATGCACTACTATTTTTTGAGGATTGCAAACACTTGTTTATTTTTTCAGGGTACTGTTTAGGTACAATTAACATATTTTGATATTCCGCTAATATAACAAATCTTCTCTTTTTGAGTTCAGGTCCACTATAAAGGAAATTACATTTTACCTCTCTTTTAATGGTAAGTTCAACAGGGTAGGTGAATTTCTACCACAGGGAGGGGGTGGATGGGACTGAGCAGGGCTTTTACATCATTTGCCTACGTTCCTGCAGACAGAGGAGGGGAACAGCAACTTTTTCCACATCAAGTGCCATTTTTACAAGCATTAGACAAACATGTACCAGTAAACAATAGAGCACCATCATCACATAGTTTGTTTTGGCACTCATAGTTTTACTGATTATGACAAGTTATGCTCATTAAACAATTGCCGCACAAACGACTGGTATCACAAGCTGCATACTGTTTATTCCCGATGTGAAAACATGCGGTAAACACACACAGGCTCCTCCAACTTTAATATGTTTCACCAAACGCCCGTTTGGGCTTGCGATATCAGTCGTTTGTGCGGCAATTGTTGCTGTGAGAACCTGTATCAAGCTGCAGCGTGCCCCTTTTTTGTCTACACCGATAAGAGGGATGGGGCCGCATGACCTCAGGACAAGGAATATGAGCGTTGGCTGCTTTGTGAGTTATACTCATTAGTTATTAGATTAACTGGTGCATACACAAAAAGATGTTTATAATTGTTGGCTATGTGTTTACATGCAGCAATGAGTTCTGGAGGAATGTTGAATTAGGTTTTACTTGCTTAGAAAACATTACATGTATAAATACAGCATTGCGACGAAAAACATAGAGAGAGAAAACAACTTCCTGTGTATCATAGATAAGCATGCACATAGAGACTAACACTGAATTGCAGTGCCATCTACAGCTCAAAAGACAAATCACATCAGTATATGCTGTTGTATTTCCAACAATATTTAGACCTCCGATCAGCCCAAATTCCTGCACATTCAGACCAGACCCAGCGCATCTTCTTTCAGATCCCAGATCCGCCCTAATTCCTGCACCTTCAGACCTCTGATCAGCTCAAATTCCTGTACCTTTAGACCTCCGATCAGCTCAAATTCCTGCACCTTTAGACCTCTGATCAGCTCAAATTCCTGCACCTTTAGACCTCTGATCAGCACCAATTCCTGTACCCTCAGACCTCCGATCAGCCCAAATTCCTGCACCCTCAGACCTCCGATCAGCTCCAATTCCTGCACCCTCAGATCAGCCCCCAATTCCTGCAACCTCAGACCTCAGATCAGCCCAAATCCCTGCACCCTCAGACCTCAGATCAGCCCAAATTCCTGCACCCCCAGACCTCCGATCAGCTCAAATTCCTGCACCCTCAGACCTCCGATCAGCCCAAGTTCCTGCACCCTCAGACCTCAGGTCAGCCCCCAATTCCTGCACCTTCAGACTTCCAATCAGCTCTAAACACTATAACAGGATGTGCTTGAACAAGGACCTCTATGGCAGAGGTATTATTTTAATAACAAGCTTCAGATTTAAAATATAAAATATATATTTTTTTTATTTTTTTCAGTGATTGGGTTTACCTACACTGTAAATGTGCTTCCTCCAGCAGTTGTTGAACAGGGCTGCTAATCACCTTCCTTGCTATACAGATAATCAGCAGCGGGAGGGTTTACAGGTCTGCATATAAAATACAATTCTAAATAAATACAACAGCAACCAAATAAATATGTGAAAGGCTCATCAAGCTATTACAATACTAACTAAATGTGTATTCGCTCAAGTGTTCTTTTAAGGAAAGAGCTGTTGTCATCCTCGTTAACAATGGAGTCACGCCACCAGAACAATGAGAGGAGCCTCAAATATGAACTGGTTAAATAAAAATAGCTTCATGTGGAAGACATGAGCTTGTAGGGAAAGTTGGCCGAGACATCAAAGAATATAATTAAAATGCTTCCAAACACAATGTTACTGAAAAGTCACTCGGGCAGAACTGGATTTTGCCAATCGTATGGTGAAACATATTATTTGGCCTGTCATCTACTGTAATGTTTCCTTTCTCAGATATTAATAGGATGGAGCTAGAGAAATCACACTTTATT
The DNA here is from genome assembly GCF_000935625.1 of Nanorana parkeri. Lineage (NCBI taxonomy): Eukaryota > Metazoa > Chordata > Amphibia > Anura > Dicroglossidae > Nanorana > Nanorana parkeri. Next base: position 311,392 of record NW_017306291.1, on the reverse strand, counting down.
GATTGTGCTGAATTACATAAGGACTATCTGTGCCAGTCACTGAAAAGCAGAGAAAATGTGGGTCAGGAAGTAACAAGTGTTAAGATTGTATTGATAAATAAAGAGGGGTAGATTGCAGTCTTACAAGGATGCATTCACTGCATAAGGTCAATATATTTACATATGTATTATTCCTATTATTATTATTATTATTATTATTATTTCTGTTACATTTTCTTCTTACTTTATTTTTCCTTGACTT